>NC_091986.1:221394537-221452037 GCF_044704955.1 Pristiophorus japonicus | reverse complement strand
GTGCGTGAGTGTGAGTCGGTGAGTGTGAGTGTGAGTCGGTGAGTGTGAGTGTCAGTCGGCGAGTGTGCGTGTGTGAGTGTGTGTGTTTGTGAGTGTGAGTCGGTGAGCAAGTGTGAGTGTGAGTGTGTGTGTTTGTGAGTGTGAGTCGGTGAGCAAGTGTGAGTGTGAGTGTGTGTGTTTGTGAGTGTGAGTCGGTGAGTGAGTGTGTGTGTGAGTGTGTGAGTGTGTGTGTGTTTGTGAGTGTGAGTCGGTGAGCGAGTGTGAGTGTGAGTGTGTGTGTGAGTCGGTGAGTGTGAGTGTGAGTCGGTGAGTGTGTGTGAGTGTGTGTGTGTTTGTGAGTGTGAGTCGGTGAGTGAGTGTGTGTGTGAGTGTGAGTCGGTGAGTGAGTGTGTGTGTGTGAGTGTGTGTGTTTGTGAGTCGGTGAGTGTGAGTGTGAGTCGGTGAGTGTGCGTGTGTGAGTGTGTGTGTTTGTGAGTGTGAGTCGGTGAGTGAGTGTGTGAGTGTGTGTGTGTGTGAGAGTCGGTGAGTGTGAGTCGGTGTGTGTGTGTGAGTGTGAGTCGGTGAGTGTGTGTGTGTGTGTGAGTGTGAGTGTGTGTGTTTGTGAGTGTGAGTCGGTGAGCAAGTGTGAGTGTGCGTGTGTGTGGTTGTGAATGTGAGTCGGTGAGTGAGTGTGTGTGTGAGTGTGAGTCGGCGAGTGTGAGTCGGTGAGTGTGTGTGTGTGAGTGTGAGTCAGTGAGTGAGTGTGTATGTGAGTGTGAGTCGGTGAGTGTGAGTGTGTGTGAGTGTGTGTGTGTGTGTGTGTGTGAGTGTGTGTGAATGAGTGTGAGTGTGTGAGTCGGGGAGTGTGAGTCGGTGATTGTGTGTGAGTGTGAGTCGGCAAGTGTGAGTGTGTGTGTGTGTGAGTGTGTGTGTGTGTGTGAGTGTGTGTGTGTGTGTGTGTGTGTGTGTGTGTGTGAGTGTGTGTGAATGAGTGTGAGTGTGTGAGTCGGGGAGTGTGAGTCGGTGAGTGTGAGTGAGTGTGTGTGTGAGTGTGAGTGTGAGTCGGTGAGTGTGTGTGAATGTGTGAGTCGGTGAGTGTGATCGTGTGTGAGTGTGAGTCGGTGAATGTGAGTTGGTGAGTGTGTGTGAGTCGGTGAGTGTGAGTCGGCAAGTATGAGTGTGAGTGTGAGTCAGTGAGTGTGAGTGTGTGTGAGTGTGAGTCGGTGTGTGTGAGTGTGTGTGAGTGTGTGAGAGTTTGAGTGTGTGTGTGTGTGTGTGAGTGTGAGTCACTGAGTGTGAGTCAATGAGTTTGAGTGTATATGAGTGTGAGTCGGCGAGTGTGAGTGAGTGTGAGCCAGTGAGTGTGAGTGTGTGTGTGAGTGTGAGTCGGTGAGTGTGAGTGTGAGTCAGTGAGTGTGTGTGTAAGTGTGAGTCAGTGAGTGTGTGTGTAAGTGTGAGTCGGTGAGTGTGAGTGTGTGTGTAAGTGTGAGTCGGTGAGTGTGAGTGTGTGTGTGAGTGTGAGTCGGTGAGTGTGTGTGTAAGTGTGAGTCAGTGAGTGTGTGTGTAAGTGTGAGTCGGTGAGTGTGAGTGTGTGTGTGAGTGTGAGTCGGTGAGTGTGAGTCAGTGAGTGTGTGTGTAAGTGTGAGTCAGCGAGTGTGGGTGTGAGTGTGCGTGTGAGTCGGTGAGTGTGAGTGTGCGTGTGAGTCGGTGAGTGTGTGAGTGAGTGTGAGTCGGTGAGTGTGAGTGTGAGTCGGTGAGTGTGAGTGTGTGTGTGAGTGTGAGTCAGTGAGTGTGTGTGTAAGTGTGAGTCAGCGAGTGTGAGTGTGAGTGTAAGTGTGAGTCGGTGAGTGTGAGTGTGCGTGTGCGTGTGAGTCGGTGAGTGTGAGTGTGCGTGTGAGTCGGTGAGTGTGTGAGTGAGTGTGAGTCGGTGAGTGTGAGTGTGAGTCGGTGAGTGTGAGTGTGTGTGAGTGTGAACAGGATGTGCAGCAAAGCCTATCTGACATGAAAATAGACACTTGGTGAGGTCAGAGGGCAACTGCATTTCCCAGGCCCCCACACCCTAAAAACCCTGGCCCTGGAGGGGATTGGGTGGATGCTGGCCTATCATTGACCTTTCACCCCTGGTTCCCAGAGCAGCCGCTGTGGCCCAATGCCCAACGGTTCGCTGTGGAGCAGTGAGGGTTAAGGGGAGATTTAATCGAGGTGTTCACGATTATGAGGGGTTTTGATCGAGTGAGTGAGGAGGCACTGCTTCCAGTGGCGGGAGGGTCAGTAACCAGAGAGCACGGATTTAAGGTGATAACTTAATAAAAACGTGTATTTATATAGCGCCTTTAACCTAGTAAAACATACCAAGGCGCTTCACAGCAGTGTTACAGACAAACAGAGCCACATAGGGAGATATTGGGGCAGGTGACCAAAAGCTGGGTCAAAGAGGTCGGTTTTAAGGAGCGTCTTAAAAGGAGGAGAGAGAGGCAGAGAGGTTTAGGGAGGGAGTTCCAGAGCTTGGGGCCCAGGCAGCTGGAGGCACGGCTGTAATATCGCTCGACCTAGTGCACTGCC
This sequence comes from Pristiophorus japonicus, assembly GCF_044704955.1. Taxonomy (NCBI): domain Eukaryota; kingdom Metazoa; phylum Chordata; class Chondrichthyes; family Pristiophoridae; genus Pristiophorus; species Pristiophorus japonicus. The sequence goes on along the minus strand of NC_091986.1, from coordinate 221,449,496 downwards.
GTGGTAATGCAGCCATTGCTGTTTACAAGAATAAAGCATCAGCTGACTGGTCAACTGACAAATTCCTGAGTTAACAGCCATCTTGGAGTCTGTGTGTGTTGCGAGGTCGTGAAGAATGTATCACAACGGCCACCGATGGTGGAGCAGTTATAATGAGGGATGTTCAAGAGGGCAGAATTTGAGGATCGCAGACATGTTGTGGAATTGTGGGGCTGGAGGAGATTACAGAGATAGGGAGGGGGGAGGCCAGGGGGGGATTTGTAAACAAGGATGAGGACTTTGAAATCGAAGCGTTGCTTAACCGGGAGCCAATGTAGTTCAACGAGCACAGGGGGTGATGGGTGAGCGGGACTCGGTGCAAGTTAGGACACGGGGCAGTGAGCACAGGGGGTGATGGGTGAGTGGGACTCGGTGCGAGTTAGGACACGGGGCAGTGAGCACAGGGGGTGATGGGTGAGTGGGACTCGGTGCGAGTTAGGACACGGGGCAGTGAGCACAGGGGGTGATGGGTGAGTGGGACTCGGTGCGAGTTAGGACACGGGGCAGCGAGCACAGGGGGTGATGGGTGAGCGGGACTCGGTGCGAGTTAGGACACGGGGCAGCGAGCACAGGGGGTGATGGGTGAGAGGGACTCGGTGCGAGTTAGGACACGGGGCAGCCGAGTTTTGGATCTCCTCTGTTCTACATAGGGTAGAATGTGGGAGGCCAGTCAGGGGTGCGTTGGAACAGTCAAGTCTGGAGGTAGCAAAGGCATGGATGAGGGTTTCAGCAGCGGATGAGCTGAGGCAAGGGCGGAGATGGGCGATGTTATGGAGGTGGAAAGTTATGCTGCAGATATGTGGCCAGAAGCTCATTTCAGGGTCAAATATGACCCTGAGGTTGCGAACAGTCTGGTTCAGCCTCAGACAGGAGTTGGGGAGAGGGATGGAGTCAGTGGCCAGGGAACGGAGTTTGTGGTGGGGACAGAAAACAATGGCTTCGGTCTTCCCAATATTTAATTGGAGAAAATTTCTGCTGATCCAGAACTGGATGTGGGACAGGCAGTCTGGCAATTTAGAGACCGAGGAGGGGTGGAGAGAAGTGGTGGTGAGGGAGAGCTGGGTGTCTCAGTGTACATGTGGAAACTGACGCTGTGTTTCCGGATGATGTCGCCGAGGGGCAACATGTAGATGAGGAATAGGAGGGGGCCAAGGATAGATCCTTGGGGAATACCAGAGATAACGATGTGGGGGCGGGAAGGGAAGACGTTGCAGGTGATTCTCTGACTACGATTAGATGGATAAGAATGGAACCAGGCGAGTGCAGTCCCACCCAGCTGGACGATGGTGGAGAGGTGTTGGAGGAGGATAGAGTGGTCAACGTGTCAAAGGCTGCAGACAGGTCGAGAAGGACGAGGAGGGATAGTTTACCTTTGTCACAGTCACAAAGGATGTCATTTGTGACTTTGATGAGAGCCGTTTCGGGGACGGAAACCCGATTGGAGGGAGTCAAACATGGAATTGTGGGAAAGATGGGCACGGATTTGGGAGGTGACAACACGTTCAAGGACTTGAGGGGAAAGGGAGTTTGGAGATGGAGTGGTAGTTTGCAAGGACGGAGGGGTCAAGGGTTGTTTTTTTGAGGAGAGGGGTGATGACGGCAGATTTGAGGGAGAGGGAGACAGTACCCGAGGACAGAGAACCGTTAACAATGTCGGCTAACATGGGAGCCAGAAAAGGAAGTTGTGTGGTCAGCAGTTTAGTGGAATAGGCTCAAGGGAGCAGGAAGTGGGTCTCATGGACGGACGAGCTTGGAGAGATCAAGAGGGGAGATCAGAGAGCAACGTGAGAAAGATGAGAGTTCAGGGCTCGGGCAGGTGGGAGCCTCAGAGGAAGTTTGGCCCTTGTGGGCTCGGGGAAGGAAGGGAACTCGCAGAGGCAGCTGATCAATGGTCTCAATCGTTGAGATGAAGAAGTCCATGAGCTCCTCACACTTGTTGGAGGTGAGTGTGGTGGAGACAGGGGAGAGGGGTTTAAGGAGATGGTTAGCAGTAGGGAATAGTAGTCGGAATAGTAATTGCAATCCAGAATGATCCTGGAATAATGATCAGTTTTTGTAGACAAGAGTAGGACCCGATAATGTTTTATGTGTTCGAGCCAGATCTGGTAGTGAATGGCTAAACCAGTTGTCCGCCACATCTGTGCAAGTCTCCACCCCTTGGCCTTGGAGCAAAGATGAGGACTGTACCAGGGGGAACGGCCAGGGTGAGAGAGTAATCTTTTTAATAGGGACTAGGGCATCAAAGGTGGGGGTGAGGGTGTGGTTGAGCAGGTCAGTGGCTGCAGAAACGTCATGGTGAAAGGACGGCCAAAGGTCGGGCAGTTTTGAATTGATAAGTGAGAGAGTTTGGAGAGAGTTTTGTCCAGGGGCGGTGCAGAAGGAGGTAGCTTTGTAGCGGGGAAGGGGGATGTGGATTGAGGGCGATACAGGAAATGGTCAGAGATGCCGTTATCTTTGATTGAGACGGTTGGAATAGTGAGGCCACGAGAGATTGCAAGGTCAGCGGGTGGCCGTGAATATGGGTTGGGGAGTTCACGTGGAGGGAGAGATTAAGGGAAGACAGGAGGGTAGTGAACTCAGAGGAGAGGGAGAATGAAGAATTGAGACGGATGAGAAGTCGCTCGGTGCAGAGGCTGAGGGAGGAAAGCAGTGAGGGTATATCCGTGATAAAGTTAGTATCATACTTAGATGGGCGGTAGAGAACGAGAATTTTGAACGAGGGGTGAGGGGGAGGAATGGGATGAGATGTTCAAAGGAGGAGAACGTGCCGGAGGATAGGAGCACAGAGCAAGGTGTGATTTGGTGATGAGAGTTATACTGCCACCACAGCGGTCTGGGCGAGGCAAGTGGTGGAAGATACAGCCGGGAGGGGAGGCTTCGATTAAAGGCAGTGTGTCATTACCCCTCAGCCAAGTTTCCATCAGGGCCATGATGCCGATGCAGGCATCCATGATAAGCTCATGGTTGGCAAGGGCCTTGTTCACAAGTGACAGGACATGGGCAAAGGCAAGATCACCGGCAAAAGAGCCAAAGGGGACATGAGAAAACATTTCACGCAGCGATCGCGTTGGGATCGGGAACGCGCTGCCTGAAAGGGCGGTGGGAGCAGATTCAATAGTAACTATCAAACCGGGAATTGGATAAATACATAAAGTGAAAACAATTGCAGGACTATGGGGGAAGAGCGGGGGGAGTGGGACTGATTGGAATGCTCTCTCACAGAGCCGCAACAGGCTCGATGGCCATCATCAGAATTAGGAGCAGGAGTTGGCCATTCGGCCCCTCGAACCTGCTCCGCCATTCAATAAGATCATAGCTGATCATTGACCTCAACTCCACCTTCCCGCCCGATCCCCATATCCCTCGATTCCCCGAGAGTCCAAAAATCTATCGATCTCAGCCTTGAAAATACTTAACGACTTGAGCCTCCACAGCCCTCTGGGGCAGAGAATTCCAAAGAGTCACCACCCTCTGAGCGAAGAAATTCCTCCTCATCTCAGTCCTAAATGGCCGACCCCTTATCCTGAGACTGTGACCCCTGGTTCTCGACTCCCCAGCCCAGGGGAAACACCCTCCCTGTATCTACCCTGTGGACCAAAGTCACACACACCTGTTCAGTTCATCAATCGTCTCTTCGATGGTGTTGCAGAATTGGGGTAATTGATATATATCAGTGCGGGCGTTGGATACCAGGAATATCGGTGAGGATTGTACACCCATCTCTGCTAACCAATTGCTACACGATGAGGTGATGTCTTCGAGCAGCTGATCGAGCTCTCTTACGGAGCTAATGCTTGACCCATACTGTTGAATATAAGCGTCTATCTTCATGCGGACAAAGTAACAGGCCTTGCCCTTAGCCTGGCCACCTACGGCAAACTTGGCAAATTCAGAACCAAAATTTTCCGACGGGGAGGCGATGATGATCAGGTCGTAGGGGTCGCTCTCCAACCGGCTCACGGCCTCCGATGGAATCTCCCAGAAGGTTACGTTCGGATGTCTCGGGTGTGTGTATTGAACGACCTTCGACCCGGTATTAGGGTCTGGGGGAGCTCCCCCATTTGTGTCACCCAGCAAAGCCTGGATCAGAGAGGTCTTTCCTGCACCAGAGGGTCCTGCCACACCGATCCAGATCTCTCCTGGTCCTTTCGTGCTGAGCCAAGACCCCATCGCGGGAAGCACTCGAAACCGACTGTATCACACGGCAAATATATTCCCCCTAACAACGTGAAACGGTCACAGGAGAATCAGTACAACAAACACGTTCATTATCAAACACTCCTGGGGCAGGCATAGCACAGGGTTATACACAGAGTAAAGCTCCCTCTACACTGTCTCATCAAACACTCCCAGGGTAGGTACAGCACGGGGTTAGATACAGAGTAAAGCTCCCTTTACACTGTCTCATCAAACACTCCCAGGGCAGGTACAGCACAGGTTAGATACAGAGTAAAGCTCCCTCTACACTGTCCCATCAAACACTCCCAGGGCAGGTACAGTACGGGTTAGATACAGAGTAAAGCTCCCTCTACACTGTCTCATCAAACACTCCCAGGGCAGGTACAGCACGGGGTTTGATACAGAGTAAAGCTCCCTCTACACTGTCCCATCAAACACTGCCAGGGCAGGTACAGCATGGGTTAGATACAGAGTAAAGCTCCCTCTACACTGTCTCATCAAACACTTCCAGGGCAGGTACAGCACGGGGTTCGATTCAGAGTAAAGCTCCCTGTACACTGTCCCATCAAACACTCCCAGGGCAGGTACAGCACGGGGTTCGATTCAGAGTAAAGCTCCCTGTACACTGTCCCATCAAACACTCCCAGGGCAGGTACGGGGGGTTAGATACAGAGTAAAGCTCCCCCTACACTGTCCCATCAAACACTCTAGTTTACGTCGGGTAGAATATGGGAGGCCAGGCAGAAGTGTGTTGGAATAGTCAAATCTAGAAGTAACAAAGGCACGGATGAGGGATGATTACCTAAGGAAGGATATACTTGCCTTGGAGGTGATGCAACAAAGGTTCACCAGATTGATTCCTGGGATGAGAGGGTTGTCCTATGAGGAGAGGTTGTGTAGATTGGGCCGATACTCTGTGGAATTTAGAAGAATGAGAGGTGATCGCATTGAAACATACAGGATTCTGAAGGGGGATCGACAGGGTAGATGCTGAGAGGATGTTTCCCCCCCGGGTTGGAGAGTCTAGAACCAGGGGTCACACAGTCTCAGGATAAGGGGGTCGGCCATTTAAGACTGAGATGAGGAGGAATTTCTTCACTCAGAGGGTGGTGAATCTTTGGAATTCTCTGCTCCAGAGGGCTGTGGAGACTCAGTCGCTGAGTATATTCAAGACTGAGATCAATAGATTTTTGGAGTCTCGGGGAATCGAGGGATATGGGGAAGTGGCCCTAGAAATAGTGGATGCATTGGTGGTCATTTTCCAACAGTCTATCGATTCTGGATCAGTTCCGATGGACTGGAGGGTAGCTAATGTAACACCATGTTTTAAAAAGGGAGGGAGAGAGAAAGTGTGTAAATATAGACCGGTTAGCCTGACATCAGTAGTGGGGAAAATGTTGGAATCAATTATTAAAGATGAAATAGCAGTGCATTTGGAAAGCAGTGACAGGATCGGTCCAAGTCAGCATGGATTTATGAAAGGGAAATCATGCTTGACAAATCTTCTGGAATTTTTTGAGGATGTAACTAGTAGAGTGGACAAGGGAGAACCAGTGGATGTGATGTATTTGGACTTTCAAAAGGCTTTTGACAAGGTCCCACACAAGAGATTGGTGTGCAAAATCAAAGCACATGGTATTGGGGGTAATGTACTGACGTGGATAGAGAACTGGTTGGCAGACAGAAAGCAGAGAGTCGGGATAAACGGGTCCTTTTCAGAATGGCAGACAGTGACTAGTGGAGTGCCGCAGGGCTCAGTGCTGGGACCCCAGCTATTTACAATATACATCAATGATTTAGATGAAGGAATTGAGTGTAATATCGCCAAGTTTGCAGATGACACTAAGCTGGGTGGCGGTGTGAGCTGTGAGGAGGACGCTAAGAGGCTGCAGGGTGACTTGGACAGGTTAGGTGAGTGGGCACATACATGCAGGTGCAGTATAATGTGGATAAATGTGAGGTTATCCACTTCGGGGGCAAAAACGCGAAGACAGAATATTATCTGAATGGCGGCAGATTAGGAAAAGGGGAGGTGCAACGAGACCTGGGTGTCATGGATCATCAGTCATTGAAAGTTGGCATGCAGGTACAGCAGGCGGTGAAGAAGGCAAATAGTATGTTGGCCTTCATTGCTAGGGGATTTGAGTATAGAGCAGGGAGATCTTACTGCAGTTGTACAGGGCCTTGGTGAGGCCTCACCTGGAATATTGTATTGTTTTGGTCTCTTAATCTGAGGAAGGACGTTCTTGCTATTGAGGGAGTGCAGCGAAGGTTCACCAGACTGATTCCCGGGATGGTGGGACTGACCTATCAAGAAAGACTGGATCAACTGGGCTTGTATTCACTGGAGTTCAGAAGAGTGAGAGGGGACCTCATAGAAACGTTTAAAATTCTGACGGGTTTGGACAGGTTGGATGCAGGAAGAATGTTCCCAATGTTGGGGAAGTCCAGAACCAGGGGTCACAGTCTAAGGATAAGGGGTAAGCCATTTAGGTCCGAGATGAGGAGAAACTTCTTCACCCAGAGAGTGGTGAACCTGTGGAATTCTCTACAACAGAAAGTTGTTGAGGCCAATTCACTAAATATATTCAAAAGGGAGTTAGATGAAGTCCTTACTACTCGGGGGATCAAGGGGTATGGCGAGAAAGCAGGAAGGGGGTACTGAAGTTGAATGTTCAGCCATGAACTCATTGATTGGCGGTGCAGGCTAGAAGGGCTGAATGGCCTGCTCCTGCACCTATTTTCTATGTTTCTATAGAAACATATAAAATTCTGACAGGACTGGACAGGTTAGATGCAGGTAGAATGTTCCTGATGCTGGGGAAGTCCAGAACCAGGGTACACAGTCTTAGGATAAGGAGTAGGCCATTTAGGACTGAGATGAGGAGAAACTTCTTCACTCAGAGAGTTGTTAACCTGTGGAATTCCCTGCCGCAGAGAGTTGTTGATGCCAGTTCACTGGATATATTCAAGAGGGAGTTAGATATGGCCCTTACGGCTAAAGGGATCAAGGGGTATGGAGAGAAAGCAGGAAAGGGGTACTGAGGGAATGATCAGCCATGATCTTATTGAATGGTGGTGCAGGCTCGAAGGGCCGAATGGCCTACTCCTGCTGCTGTGTCTTGCATTCTTATCTGACAATGGATTGCATTCTCTGAATATCTCAGAGGAAAACTATGTCAGTGTCGACTTGCACCCGGCTACACCTGGTCACCATCAAATCAAATAATCTGAAAGCCATGTATCGTTTTAAACGATTTTTCATGGAATCAGAGTCCTGCAGTTAATGATAGAATTGCACAGCACAGGAGGAGGCTATTCGGCCCATCGTTCCTGTGCCGGCTCTGTGAGAGAGCGATCCAATCAGTCCCACTCCCCGCTCTTTCCCCACAGCCCGGCAAACTTCTGCTTTGCAAGTATTTATCTAATTTCCCGTTTGAAAGTTACTATTGAATCTGCTCCCACCGCCCTTTCAGGCAGCGCGTTCCCGATCACAACAACTCGCTGCGTAAACACATTCTCCCCCATCTCCCCCTCTGGTTCCATCGCCGATTATCGTCAATCTGTGTCCCTCTGGTTACCCACCCTCCTGCACCTGGGACCAGGTTCTTCTTATTTACTCTGTCCAGACCCCTCATGATTGTGAACACCTCGATCAAATCTCCTCTCAACCTTCTCTGCTCCAAGGAGAACAACCCCAGCTTCTCCAGTCTAACCACATCACTGAAGTCCCTCATCCCTGCAACCATTCTGGTCAATCTCCCTCTGATATGTATTGTAACCCTTGGCAACCTGTATCATACTACCACCAGAGGGCATATCTGTTGGAGTCCCAAGGGAGCACTGTATATAAGCAGGCCTCACACGCTGGACCGGCATTCTGGAGTTTGAATAAAGGAGCTAAGGTCAGACTTACTCATTGCGTACAGCACTCGGTTGCATCATTTTATTATGAATGTAACAATTGGCGACGAGGTAATGAACAACCGCGTGAAAATGCAAAGAACAGTTGGTATCCTGGAGAAGTTCTCAGAAGGGGATGATTGGGAGACCTTCGTGGAGAGACTCGACCAATACTTCGTGGCCAACGAGCTGGAAGGGGACGAGAACACTGCCAAACGAAGGGCGATCCTCCTCACCGTCTGTGGGGCAACAATCTATGGCCTCATGAAGAACCTCCTAGCTCCGGTGAAACCAACAACCAAATCCTATGAAGAACTGTGTACGCTGGTCCGGGAACACCTAAATCCGAAGGAGAGCGTTCTGATGGTGAGGTATCGGTTCTACACGTGTCAATGGTCGGAAGGCCAGGAAGTGGCGAGCTATGTCGCCGAACTAAGGCGCCTTGCAGGACATTGCGAATTCGATGGATTCCTTGAGCAAATGCTAAGAGACTTTTTTGTGCCTGGCATTGGCCATGAGGTTATCCTTCGCAAACTATTGACTGTTTAAACACCGAACCTGAGCAAAGCCATAACGATAGCCCAGCTATTTATATCCAACAGCGATAACACCAAACAAATTTCGCAGCATAAAGAGGTTTAGGCTAGTACTGTGCACAAAGTAACGTCGTTTTCAGGCAGGAATACATATGGCAGAACGTACACGCCTGCAGCTGCCCGACCTCAGATGACCCAGAGTCCGCCATCAATCGTTAATGCGAGGCAGTTAACACCTTGTTGGCGTTGTGGAGGTGATCATCGGGCCCATCAATGCCGCTTCAAGCACTATGTGTGCAAAGGCTGCGGAACAATGGGACACCTCCAGCGAATGTGCAGACGAGCTGCAAACCCTGCAAACCACCACGTTGCAGAGGAAGACCGATACATGGTGGATCAAACTGAACTAGAGACTCGAACCGAGAAGGCAGAAGTGTATGTGGTACACACATTAACCACAAAATGTCCACCGATCATGCTAAAAGTTGAATTGGATGGAATTCCAGTATCCATGGAATTGGACACGGGTGCGAGTCAGGAGCAAAAAGGCCTTCGACAGGCTGTGGCGCAACAAGGCACACAGGCCCAAACTTAGCCCCATTCACACCAAGCTGAGAACTTACACTAAAGAGCTGATCCCAGTAACTGGCAGTGCAGCAGTAAAAGTCTCCTATGATGGAGCGGTGCACGAACTACCACTATGGATCGTGCCAGGGGATGGCCCCACACTGTTTGGCAGAAGCTGGCTGGGAAAAATCCGCTGGAACTGGGACGACATCCGAGCGCTTTCATCCGTCGACGATGCCTCATGTGCCCAGGTTCTGAGCAAGTTCCCGTTGTTGTTTGAGCCAGGCATCGGAAGTTTCTCGGGGGCAAAAGTGCAGATCCACTTGGTTCCCGGTACACGACCCATCCACCACAAGGCACGGGCGGTGCCATACATGATGAGAGAGAAAGTGGAAATTGAGCTGGACAGGCTGCAGCGAGAAGGCATCATCACGCTGGTGGAGTTCAACGAGTGGGCCAGTCCGATTGTTCCGGTTCTCAAAGTCGATCGCTCGGTCAGAATTTGAGGGAACTATAAAGGGATTAACTGTTTTTCGCTACAGGACCAGTATGCACTACCCAAGGCAGACGACCTATTTGCGACCCTGGCTGGAGGGAAGACATTCACCAAGCTGGACCTGACCTCGGCCTACATGACGCAGGAGCTGGCGGAACCTTCGAAAGGCCTCACCTGCATCAACACAACACAAAGGTCTGTTCATCTACAATAGATTCCCATTTAGGATTCAGTCGGCCGCGGCAATTTTTCAAAGGAACATGGAGAGCCTGCTAAAGTCGGTTTCACGCACCGTGGTTTTCCAGGACGACATATTGATCACGGGTCGGGACACCATCGAACACTTGCAGAACCTGGAAGAGGTTCTAAGTCGGCTAGATCGCGTGGGGCTCAGGTTGAAACATAGAAACATAAAAAATAGGTGCAGGAGTAGGCCATTCGGCCCTTCGAGCCTGCACCACCATTCAATAAGATCATGGCTGATCATTCCCTCAGTACCCCTTTCCTGCTTTCTCTCCATACCCCTTGATCCCTTTAGAAACATAATCCCTATAGAAACACTCGAAGTGTGTTTTCCTGGCGCCAGAGGTCGAGTTCTTAGGGAGAAGAATCGCACAGACGGCATCAGATCCACCGATGCCAAGAGGGAGGCCATCAAGAACGCGCCGAGACCACAGAACATGACGGAGCTGAGGTCGATCCTAGGACTCCTCAATTATTTGGGTAATTTCCTACGCGGGTTAAGCACCTTGCTAGAACCCCTACATGTGCTGCTACGCAAGGGAGACAACTGGGTATGGGAGAAATCACAAGAGGCTGCTTTTGAGAAAGCCAGAAATCTGTTCTGTTCCAACAAACTGCTTGTTCTGTATTACCCATGTAAATGTTTATTGCTAGCTTGCGATGCATCTTCATATGGGGTCGGGTGTGTGTTACAACAAGCTAACGAATCAGGAACATTGCAACCGGTCGCCTATGCGTCCAGGAGGTTGTCCAAGGCCAAAAGGGCTTACAGCATGAATGAAAAAGCTGTGGCATGCGTTTACGGGGTGAAATAAATGCACCAGTATCTGTTTGGTCTCAAGTTTGAGCTTGAAACTGACCATAAGCCGCTCATGTCGCTATTCTCAGAGAGCAAAGGGATTGACACCAACACCTCTGCCCACATCCAAAGATAGGCGCTCACGCTGTCGGTATACAACTATGTAATCCACCGCAGACCGGGCACAGAGAACTGTGCTGATGCTCTCAGTCGGCTACTATTGCCCACCACCGGGGTGGAAATGGCACAGCCTGCTGACTTGCTCTTGATGATGGATGCATTCGAAAACTAAGTCACCCGTTACGGCTCGCCAGATCAGGACCTGGACCAGCCAGGATCCTTTACTGTCCCTTGTAAAAAAAACTCTATCGCAAAATGGGAGCTGGTCCAGCGTCCCAGCGGAGATACATGAAGAGATCAAACCGTTCCAGTGGCGCAAAGACGAAATGTCCATACAGGCGGACTGTCTTTTGTGGGGTAATCGTATGGATTTGTCTAAGAAAGGCAAGGAAACGTTCATAAGCGACCTACACAGTACCCACCCAAGCATAGTAATGATGAAAGCTATAGCCAGATCCCACGTGTGGTGGCCCGGCATCGACTCAGACTTAGAATCATGCATGCACCAATGTAACACTTGCTCTCAACTGAGCATTACACCCAGAGAGGCACCGCTAAGTTTGTGGTCATGGCCCTCCAAACCGTGGTCTAGGATCCACACTGACTGTGCGGGCCCGTTTCTTGGCAAAATATTTTTGGTTGTTGTGGATGCTTATTCAAAATGGATTATGTAATAATGTCTCTAAGCATGTCCACTACCACCATCGAAAGCCTACGAGCCATGTTTGCCACGCACGACCTGCCTGATGCCTTTGTCAGTGACAATGGGCCGTGCTTCACCAGCACTGAATTCAAGGAATTCATGACCCACAATGGGATCAAGCAGGTCACATCTGCCCCGTTCAAGCCCGCATCCAACGGCCAGGCGAGAACGGGCAGTTCAGACCATCAAGCAAAGCTTGAAACGTGTGTCGGAAGGCTCCCTGCAGACCCGGCTGTCCCGAGTCCTGCTCAGCTACCGCACCAGACCCCAGTCACTCACCGGGGTTCCCCCAGCCGAGCTGCTCATGAAAAGGGCGCTCAAAACAAGGCTCTCTCGAGTCCACCCTGATCGCTATGATCACGTGGAGGGCAAGCGGTATCAACAAAGTGTGTACCATGATCGCGCAAACATGTCACACGATTTTGAGATCAATGATCCTGTATTTGGACTCAACTATGGACATGGTCCCAAATGGCTTTCTGGCACTGGCGTAGCCAAAGAAGGGAGTAGGTGTTTCAGGTCAAACTTGCCAATGGACTAACTTGCAGAAAGCATTTGGACCAAACCAAATTGCGGTTCACTAACAGCCACGAACAACCCGAAGAGGACACCACCAACTTCGACCCTCCAACACACACACAAGTGGCAACCGACATCACGATTTACCACGAAGCCGAACTCACCATCCCCAGCAGCCCGGCAAGGCCAGCAGCCCAGCAAAGAACCAACCAACTCACCCACACCTGTGTTTGTACCGAGACGATCGACAAGGGAGCGAAAAGCCTCAGGTCGTCTCACCCTGTAAATAAGTGTACTATTGACTTTGGGAGGGAGTGATGTTATGTATGCAACCCTAGGCAACCTGTATCATACCACCACCAGAGGGCTTACCTGTTGGAGTCCCAAGGGATCCCAGCATCCCTTGGGAGCACTGTATATAAGCAGGCCACCCACAAGGTACCAGCACTCTGGAGTTTGAATAAAGGAGCTAAGGTCACACTAACTCAAGTCGACAGTACTCAGTTGCATCACTTTATTATGACTGTAACATCCTCCTCACCCTCTCCAAGGACTTGGCATCCTTCCTACAGTGCGGTGCCCAGAATTGGACACAATTCTCCAGCTGGGGCTGAACCTTAACTCTCGGGGTCTCGCGCACAACATCAGACATTGAAAATAAGAACAATCACGGGGGATGTAAAGTCCTGTCCCTGCAGTACAGACTCACACGAGGCAGATGCTGAAGTCAAGGTCACTCAGGACCTGCCCCTTTATTACGCAGCTCTCCTATGCCACACTTGCCTGAGACCTGTCCTTATATACCTGTCTGGGACAGGTATCCAGTGTCTCCTGCAAGTGCGCCCCTGGTGGTAAGGTATGCTTGTGGTTACAGGTCATCTCGAGTTACAGTCATGTATAGCATGGTAAGATACAGTTATGTACAGTAGTGTGAGATACATGACATCACCCTCCCCCAAGGTCTTATTGTCTTTATAGGTTCAGTCTCTCAGGTGGTCTACGCTCTCGCGTGGAGCGTCTTAGTTGTGGTTCAGTTGTTTGCTTTGGTGCCTGTTTTTCTTTCGGGGTGATTGTTGGTGTCTCGCCTGGGCTGTCTGTTGGGATTTCCCTTTCCTCAGGTTGTTCCCTCTGTCTGTCCACCAGGTGTGGTGTGAGTTCTGGTTCTGGTTCAGCAGTGTTATTGGTAAATCTACTTTTGACTTGGTCTACATGCCTCCGGCAGGTTTGGCCATTGTCCATTTGTACCGCCAGTAGCCTGTTTCCTTCCTTGCCCGTTACTGTCCCTGCAAGCCATTTGGGACCCCTGCCATAGTTTAGCACAAACACTTTGTCCCCTATCTCATTCCACCTCCCCCTCGAATTTCGGTCATGGTACTCAGTTAGCTTACGGCGCTTTGCCTCAACGATTTCATGCATGTCTGGGAGGATTAATGAGAGCCTTGTCTTTAAGGTCCGTTTCATCAATAGTTGCGCGGGGGGGGATCCCAGTCAATGAATGCGGACGAGATCTGTATGCCAGTAGCAGTCACGACAGGCGACCCTGCAGCGTGGGACCTTGGATTTTGGGCATGCCTTGTTTAATGATCTGCATTGCTTGCTCCGCCTGGCCATTGGAGGCCGGCTTGAACGGTGCCGTCTTAATGTGATTTATGCCGTGGTCACTCATAAAATCTTGGAATTCTGCGCTGGTGAAGCACGGACCATTGTCACTGACCAATATGTCAGGAATGCCGTGCGTTGCAAACATGGTTCCCAGGCTCTCCACAGTGGTGGAGGTTGTGCTCGAGTTTAAAATGGTGCATTTGATCCACTTTGAAAATGCATCTACAACTACGAGGAACATTTTGCCCATGAATGGGCCACCATAGTCTCCGTGCACCCGCGACCACGGTTTGGTGGGCCAGGGCCAGGGGCTCAGGGGAGCCTCCCTGGGGGCATTACTGAGTTGGGCACAAATGATGCACCTTCGGACGCAAAGCTCCAAGTCCGCGTCAATACCAGGCCACCAGACGTGGGATCTGGCTATGGCCTTCATGAGAACGATCCCCGGGTGCTCGCGGTGGAGCTCCCGGACAAACGCCTCTCTGCCTCACAGAGGCATGACTACTCGGCTGCCCCACATCAGTCAGTCTGCTTGTAGTGACAGCTCATGCATGTGCCTAAGGAAAGGTTTGATCTCCTCGGGGCAGGCATCGCGAGCCTCTGCCCAGTCACCAGTTAAGACACATCTTTTTACTGAGGATAACGTGGGGTCGCTGGCCGTCCAGGCTCTGATTTGGCAAGACGTCATGGGCGAACCTGTGGACTCAAAGGCATTGATTGCCATGACTATCTCGCAATCCTTTTCATCAGACCCTTCTGTGGTCACCAGGGGTAGCCTGCTAAGCGCGTCGGCACAGTTGTCTGTGCCTGGTCTGTGCCTTATGGTATAGTTGTAGGACGCCAGCATGAGTGGCCACCGTTGAATGCGCGCCGAGGCGTTGCCGTTTATTGCCTTGCTCTCGGATAGGTGGGACGTGAGGGGCTTGTGGTCGGTTTCTAACGCGAACTTGGCCCCGAATTGGTGCATCTTTTTGACACCATACACGCATCCGAGCGCCTCCTTCTCTACCATTCCGTACCCGCGCTCCGCCCGCGAAAGTGACCTGGAGGCATAAGCTATGGGTTGTAATTTGCCCGCACTATTGACATGTTGTAAAACGCACCCGACCCCATACGCTGACACATCACATGTAAGAATAGCTTTTTACCTGGATGAGGTCCTTACTACTAGGGGGATCAAGGGGTATGGCGAGAAAGCAGGAATGGGGTACTGAAGTTGAATGTTCAGCCATGAACTCATTGAATGGCGGTGCAGGCTAGAAGGGCCGAATGGCCTACTCCTGCACCTATTTTCTATGTTTCTATGTTTTTATCAAAGAAAGTCAAAACACTGTTGGAACACAGAAGGTTGCGTGCCTTATTGAAAGCGCGTTCCTGGGCGTCCCCCAAAACCAATCGCACCCCTTCCTGAGTAGCACGTGGAGAGGCTCCAGCAGCGTGCTTAATTTCTGCATAAAGTTCCCAAAGTAATTGAGTAGCCCGAGAAAGGCGCGCAGTTCTGAGACATTCCGGGGCCTGGGTGCTAGGCGAATTGCTTCTGTTTTGGACTCTGTTGGGTGGATTCCATCAGCGGCAATCCTTCTGCCCAAAAATTCAACCTCGGGTGTGAGAAACAGGCACTTGAATTTCTTGACTCGTAGGCCTACCCGATCCAACCGTTTTAGTACTTCCTCCAAATTACGGAGATGGGAGTCGGTGTCCCTGCCCGTGATAAGTATGTCGTCTTGAAATACAACCGTCCCCGGGATGGACTTGAGCAGACTCTCCATGTTGCGCTGAAATATGGCAGCTGCCGACCTGATGCCGAATGGGCATCGATTGTACATGAAAAGGCCTCGATGTGTGTTGATGGTGATGAGTAGCTTGGATTCCTCGGTCAATTCTTGCGTCATATATTCAGATTGAGGTCTGGTTTTGAGAAAAGTTTACCTCCAGTCAGTGTGGCAAATAAATCCTCCGCTCTGGGCAGCGGGTACTGGTCCTGTAGGGAGACTCTGTTTATGGTAGATTTATAGTCCCCACAGATTCGTACGGATCCATCAGGCTTCATGACTGGGACGATGGGACTTGCCCAGTCGCTAAATTCCACAGGTGATATAATGCCTTCCCGCAGAAACCAGTCTAGTTCGTGTTCAATCTTTTCCCTCATCACATAGGATACATCCCTGGCCTTGTGATGGACCGGTCTAGCATCCTGTGTGATGTAGATTTTAACTTTAGCCCCTTTGAAAGTGCCCACACCTGGCTGAAAGAGATGTTCAAATCGCTTTATAACTGTTGAGCAGGAGGTCCGTTCCTCTAATGACATGGCATGGACACCATCCCATTTCCAGTTTAGTTTTGCCAGCCAGCTTCTCCCCAGCAGTGCTGGGGAGTCTCCGGGGACAATCCACAGGGGAAGTCGGTTCACTGTCCCTCTGTGTGTGACAGCGAGCATGGTGCTGCCGAGGACTGGTACGATTTCTTTGGTATAGGTCCTTAGTTTGGTGTCGACCCTTGTGAGTTTTGATCTGTCTCTTTTGTGCGGCCACAGTTGTTCAAATTGTTGAGCGCTCATGAGAGATTGACTCGCTCCCGTATCCAGCTCCATGTTGACGGGTATCCCGTTGAGTAGGACCCTCATCATTATAGGAGGCGTTCTGTTGTAGGAGCAGCGGCCATTGATCGTGTTGACCCGCTGTACATCGGTGTCCCGGGTACTGTCCCCACCATCTTCTGGTCCGCTTTCCGACCCATCCGATTCGTATACCAGCTGAGCTGCTGTTTTTCTGCACATGCGGGCCAGATGCCCTGTATATTCACAGTTTCTGCAAACAGCATGTTGAAATCGACACCCCCTTGTTGAGTGCCTTCCCCACATCTCCAGCACAGACCACTTCTATTGTTTCCGAAGGATGAGCTGCGTCTGGCTGATCTCTCTTGAGCTTCTCTCAGTTTGTAGTTGATTGTTCACATTGTGGGTTGATGAGGTGTGAACGGCCGTTCCTGTGGCCCTTGATGGCTTCTGGCACCACTGCCTGCTGTCGAGAGCCTGCTCTCCCGCTTTTGTCTGTGTGTGGGGGTAGCGGCTTGTTCCACGCTGTGAACCCCTTGTTCCGATGTTTTGTTAGTTGTCGTACCCGCAGTATAGATCAGCCTCGTTTCTTCTTCTCCTGCCAAGAATGTCTGTGCAACCAGTGCTGCTGCCTCTAGGGTCAAGTTCTTGGTCTCTATGAGCTTTCGGAATATGCCTGCGTGGCCTATTCCCTCAATAAAAAAGTCTCTCAGTACTTCTCTCCTTAGTTCATCGGAGAACTCACATAAACTAGCCAACCTCCGAAGTTCCGCCACGAAGTCGGGTATGATCTGGCCCACACAGTGTCTGTAGTTGTAGAACCTGTGTCTGGCCATGTGTAGGCTGCTCGCTGGCTTCAGGTGGTCTCTTACCAGTGTGCTCAACTCTTCAAACGACTTGCTTGCTGGTTTCTCGGGTGTCAGCAGGTCCTTCATTAAGGCGTATGTTTTCGAGCCACAGCTGGTCAAGAGATGGGCTCTTCTCTTGTCTGCCTTATTGTCGCCCAACCAGTCTTTGGTTACAAAGCTTTGCTGGAGCCTTTCTATAAAGTCCTCCCAATTATCTCCACATTGTATTTTTCCTCTGAGCCATTGTTCGCCATTCTGTGGATTCTGTAATCCCGTAACTCGTTGCCAATGTAAAATCCTGTCCCCTCAGTACAGATTCACACGAGGCACATACTGAAGTCAAGGTCATTCTGGACCTGCACCTTTATTACACAGCTCTCGAATGCCACACTTGCCTGAGACCTGTCCTTATATACCTGTCTGGGACAGGTATCCAGTGTCACCTGCAAGTGCACCCCTGGTGGTCAGGTAAGCTTATGGTTACAGGTCATCTCTAGTTACAGTCATGTATAGCATGGTAAGATACAGTTATGTACAGTAGTGTGAGATACATGACAGGGGAGAACATGAAAACAAGACTCACCTGCTGCCTGGCTAATTCTCTTGTGACCATAGATTGAGAGCGAGAGAGAGAGTGAGCGAGAGAGAGTGAGCGAGAGAGAGAGACTTCACAAAGCAAACCGATATTGTCTGGGAAATGAGGAAGCTGCAACAATTTGTCAACCCCAGTTGTGTAACAACCAAAGTCCAACTGGTGCCCAGCTTACACAACGGGTTTTACTGGTATGAGGTTATCCTGTTGACTGTTGAAACACCGAACCTGAGCAAAGCCATAACGATAGCCCAGCTATTTATATCCAACAGCGATAACACCAAACAAATTTCGCAGCATAAAGAGGTTTAGGCTAGTACTGTGCACAAAGTAACGTCGTTTTCAGGCAGGAATACATACGGCAGGATGTACACGCCTGCAGCTGCCCGACCTCAGATGACCCAGAGTCCGCCATCAATTGTTAATGCGAGGCAGTTAACACCTTGTTGGCGTTGTGGAGGTGATCATCGGGCCCATCAATGCCGCTTCAAGCACTGTGCGTGCAAAGGCTGCGGAACAATGGGACACCTCCAGCGAATGTGCAGACGAGCTGCAAACCCTGCAAACCACCACGTTGCAGAGGAAGACCGATACATGGTGGATCAAACTGAACTAGAGACTCGAACCGAGAAGGCAGAAGTGTATGTGGTACACACATTAACCACAAAATGTCCACCGATCATGCTAAAAGTTGAATTGGATGGAATTCCAGTATCCATGGAATTGGACACGGGTGCGAGTCAGTAGCAAAAAGGCCTTCGACAGGCTGTGGCGCAACAAGGCACACAGGCCCAAACTTAGCCCCATTCACACCAAGCTGAGAACTTACACTAAAGAGCTGATCCCAGTAACTGGCAGTGCATCAGTAAAAGTCTCCTATGATGGAGCGGTGCACGAACTCTCACTGTGGATCGTGCCAGGGGATGGCCCCACACTGTTTGGCAGAAGCTGGCTGGGAAAAATCCGCTGGAACTGGGACGACATCCGAGCGCTTTCATCCGTCGACGATGCCTCATGTGCCCAGGTTCTGAGCAAGTTCCCGTTGTTGTTTGAGCCAGGCATCGGAAGTTTCTCGGGGGCAAAAGTGCAGATCCACTTGGTTCCCGGTACACGACCCATCCACCACAAGGCACGGGCGGTGCCATACATGATGAGAGAGAAAGTGGAAATTGAGCTGGACAGGCTGCAGCGAGAAGGCATCATCACGCTGGTGGAGTTCAACGAGTGGGCCAGTCCGATTGTTCCGGTTCTCAAAGTCGATCGCTCGGTCAGAATTTGAGGGAACTATAAAGGGATTAACCATTTTTCGCTACAGGACCAGTACCCACTACCCAAGGCAGACGACCTATTTGCGACCCTGGCTGGAGGGAAGACGTTCACCAAGCTGGACCTGACCTCGGCCTACATGACGCAGGAGCTGGCGGAACCTTCGAAAGGCCTCACCTGCATCAACACAACACAAAGGTCAGTTCATCTACAATAGATTCCCATTTAGGATTCAGTCGGCCGCGGCAATTTTTCAAAGGAACATGGAGAGCCTGCTAAAGTCGGTTTCACGCACCGTGGTTTTCCAGGACGACATATTGATCACGGGTCGGGACACCATCGAACACTTGCAGAACCTGGAAGAGGTTCTAAGTCGTCTAGATCGCGTGGGGCTCAGGTTGAAACATAGAAACATAAAAAATAGGTGCAGGAGTAGGCCATTCGGCCCTTCGAGCCTGCACCACCATTCAATAAGATCATGGCTGATCATTCACCTCAGTACCCCTTTCCTGCTTTCTCTCCATACCCCTTGATCCCTTTAGAAACATAATCCCTATAGAAACACTCGAAGTGTGTTTTCCTGGCGCCAGAGGTCGAGTTCTTATGGAGAAGAATCGCACAGACGGCATCAGATCCACCGATGCCAAGAGGGAGGCCATCAAGAACGCGCCGAGACCACAGAACATGACGGAGCTGAGGTCGATCCTAGGACTCCTCAATTATTTGGGTAATTTCCGACGCGGGTTAAGCACCTTGCTAGAACCCCGACATGTGCTGCTACGCAAGGGAGACAACTGGGTGTGGGAGAAATCACAAGAGGCTGCTTTTGAGAAAGCCAGAAATCTGTTCTGTTCCAACAAACTGCTTGTTCTGTATTACCCATGTAAATGTTTATTGCTAGCTTGCGATGCATCTTCATATGGGGTCGGGTGTGTGTTACAACAAGCTAACGAATCAGGAACATTGCAACCGGTCGCCTATGCGTCCAGGAGGTTGTCCAAGGCCGAAAGGGCTTACAGCATGAATGAAAAAGCTCTGGCATGCGTTTACGGGGTGAAATAAATGCACCAGTATCTGTTTGGTCTCAAGTTTGAGCTTGAAACTGACCATAAGCCGCTCATGTCGCTATTCTCAGAGAGCAAAGGGATTGACACCAACACCTCTGCCCGCATCCAAAGATAGGCGCTCACGCTGTCGGTATACAACTATGTAATCCATCGCAGACCGGGCACAGAGAACTGTGCTGATGCTCTCAGTCGGCTACTATTGCCCACCACCGGGGTGGAAATGGCACAGCCTGCTGACTTGCTCTTGATGATGGATGCATTCGAAAACTAAGTCACCCGTTACGGCTCGCCAGATCAGGACCTGGACCAGCCAGGATCCTTTACTGTCCCTCGTAAAAAAAACTCTATCGCAAAATGGGAGCTGGTCCAGCGTCCCAGCGGAGATACATGAAGAGATCAAACCGTTCCAGTGGCGCAAAGACGAAATGTCCATACAGGCGGACTGTCTTTTGTGGGGTAATCGTATGGATTTGTCTAAGAAAGGCAAGGAAACGTTCATAAGCGACCTACACAGTACCCACCCAAGCATAGTAATGATGAAAGCTATAGCCAGATCCCACGTGTGGTGGCCTGGCATCGACTCAGACTTAGAATCATGCATGCACCAATGTAACACTTGCTCTCAACTGAGCATTACACCCAGAGAGGCACCGCTAAGTTTGTGGTCATGGCCCTCCAAACCGTGGTCTAGGATCCACACTGACTGTGCGGGCCCGTTTCTTGGCAAAATATTTTTGGTTGTTGTGGATGCTTATTCAAAATGGATTATGTAATAATGTCTCTAAGCATGTCCACTACCACCATCGAAAGCCTACGAGCCATGTTTGCCACGCACGACCTGCCTGATGCCTTTGTCAGTGACAATGGGCCGTGCTTCACCAGCACTGAATTCAAGGAATTCATGACCCACAATGGGATCAAGCAGGTCACATCTGCCCCGTTCAAGCCCGCATCCAACGGCCAGGCGAGAACGGGCAGTTCAGACCATCAAGCAAAGCTTGAAACGTGTGTCGGAAGGCTCCCTGCAGACCCGGCTGTCCCGAGTCCTGCTCAGCTACCGCACCAGACCCCAGTCACTCACCGGGGTTCCCCCAGCCGAGCTGCTCATGAAAAGGGCGCTCAAAACAAGGCTCTCTCGAGTCCACCCTGATCGCTATGATCACGTGGAGGGCAAGCGGTATCAACAAAGTGTGTACCATGATCGCGCAAACATGTCACACGATATTGAGATCAATGATCCTGTATTTGGACTCAACTATGGACATGGTCCCAAATGGCTTTCTGGCACTGGCGTAGCCAAAGAAGGGAGTAGGTGTTTCAGGTCAAACTTGCCAATGGACTAACTTGCAGAAAGCATTTGGACCAAACCAAATTGCGGTTCACTAACAGCCACGAACAACCCGAAGAGGACACCACCAACTTCGACCCTCCAACACACACACAAGTGGCAACCGACATCACGATTTACCACGAAGCCGAACTCACCATCCCCAGCAGCCCGGCAAGGCCAGCAGCCCAGCAAAGAACCAACCAACTCACCCACACCTGTGTTTGTACCGAGACGATCGACAAGGGAGCGAAAAGCCCCAGGTCGTCTCACCCTGTAAATAAGTGTACTATTGACTTTGGGAGGGAGTGATGTTATGTATGCAACCCTAGGCAACCTGTATCATACCGCCACCAGAGGGCTTACCTGTTGGAGTCCCAAGGGATCCCAGCATCCCTTGGGAGCACTGTATATAAGCAGGCCACCCACAAGGTACCAGCACTCTGGAGTTTGAATAAAGGAGCTAAGGTCACACTAACTCAAGTCGACAGTACTCAGTTGCATCACTTTATTATGACTGTAACATCCTCCTCACCCTCTCCAAGGACTTGGCATCCTTCCTACAGTGCGGTGCCCAGAATTGGACACAATTCTCCAGCTGGGGCTGAACCTTAACTCTCGGGGTCTCGCGCACAACATCAGACATTGAAAATAAGAACAATCACGGGGGATGTAAAGTCCTGTCCCTGCAGTACAGACTCACACGAGGCAGATGCTGAAGTCAAGGTCACTCAGGACCTGCCCCTTTATTACGCAGCTCTCCTATGCCACACGTGCCTGAGACCTGTCCTTATATACCTGTCTGGGACAGGTATCCAGTGTCTCCTGCAAGTGCGCCCCTGGTGGTAAGGTATGCTTGTGGTTACAGGTCATCTCGAGTTACAGTCATGTATAGCATGGTAAGATACAGTTATGTACAGTAGTGTGAGATACATGACATCACCCTCCCCCAAGGTCTTATTGTCTTTATAGGTTCAGTCTCTCAGGTGGTCTACGCTCTCGCGTGGAGCGTCTTAGTTGTGGTTCAGTTGTTTGCTTTGGTGCCTGTTTTTCTTTCGGGGTGATTGTTGGTGTCTCGCCTGGGCTGTCTGTTGGGATTTCCCTTTCCTCAGGTTGTTCCCTCTGTCTGTCCACCAGGTGTGGTGTGAGTTCTGGTTCTGGTTCAGCAGTGTTATTGGTAAATCTACTTTTGACTTGGTCTACATGCCTCCGGCAGGTTTGGCCATTGTCCATTTGTACCGCCAGTAGCCTGTTTCCTTCCTTGCCCGTTACTGTCCCTGCAAGCCATTTGGGACCCCTGCCATAGTTTAGCACAAACACTTTGTCCCCTATCTCATTCCACCTCCCCCTCGAATTTCGGTCATGGTACTCAGTTAGCTTACGGCGCTTTGCCTCAACGATTTCATGCATGTCTGGGAGGATTAATGAGAGCCTTGTCTTTAAGGTCCGTTTCATCAATAGTTGCGCGGGGGGGGATCCCAGTCAATGAATGCGGACGAGATCTGTATGCCAGTAGCAGTCACGACAGGCGACCCTGCAGCGTGGGACCTTGGATTTTGGGCATGCCTTGTTTAATGATCTGCATTGCTTGCTCCGCCTGGCCATTGGAGGCCGGCTTGAACGGTGCCGTCTTAACGTGATTTATGCCGTGGTCACTCATAAAATCTTGGAATTCTGCGCTGGTGAAGCACGGACCATTGTCACTGACCAATATGTCAGGAATGCCGTGCGTTGCAAACATGGTTCCCAGGCTCTCCACAGTGGTGGAGGTTGTGCTCGAGTTTAAAATGGTGCATTTGATCCACTTTGAAAATGCATCTACAACTACGAGGAACATTTTGCCCATGAATGGGCCACCATAGTCTCCGTGCACCCGCGACCACGGTTTGGTGGGCCAGGGCCAGGGGCTCAGGGGAGCCTCCCTGGGGGCATTACTGAGTTGGGCACAAATGATGCACCTTCGGACGCAGAGCTCCAAGTCCGCGTCAATACCAGGCCACCAGACGTGGGATCTGGCTATGGCCCTCATGAGAACGATCCCCGGGTGCTCGCGGTGGAGCTCCCGGACAAACGCCTCTCTGCCTCACAGAGGCATGACTACTCGGCTGCCCCACATCAGTCAGTCTGCTTGTAGTGACAGCTCATGCATGTGCCTAAGGAAAGGTTTGATCTCCTCGGGGCAGGCATCGCGAGCCTCTGCCCAGTCACCAGTTAAGACACATCTTTTTACTGAGGATAACGTGGGGTCGCTGGCCGTCCAGGCTCTGATTTGGCAAGACGTCATGGGCGAACCTGTGGACTCAAAGGCATTGATTGCCATGACTATCTCGCAATCCTTTTCATCAGACCCTTCTGTGGTCACCAGGGGTAGCCTGCTAAGCGCGTCGGCACAGTTGTCTGTGCCTGGTCTGTGCCTTATGGTATAGTTGTAGGACGCCAGCATGAGTGGCCACCGTTGAATGCGCGCCGAGGCGTTGCCGTTTATTGCCTTGCTCTCGGATAGGTGGGACGTGAGGGGCTTGTGGTCGGTTTCTAACGCGAACTTGGCCCCGAATTGGTGCATCTTTTTGACACCATACACGCATCCGAGCGCCTCCTTCTCTACCATTCCGTACCCGCGCTCCGCCCGCGAAAGTGACCTGGAGGCATAAGCTATGGGTTGTAATTTGCCCGCACTATTGACATGTTGTAAAACGCACCCGACCCCATACGCTGACACATCACATGTAAGAATAGATTTTTACCTGGATGAGGTCCTTACTACTAGGGGGATCAAGGGGTATGGCGAGAAAGCAGGAATGGGGTACTGAAGTTGAATGTTCAGCCATGAACTCATTGAATGGCGGTGCAGGCTAGAAGGGCCGAATGGCCTACTCCTGCACCTATTTTCTATGTTTCTATGTTTCTATCAAAGAAAGTCAAAACACTGTTGGAACACAGAAGGTTGCGTGCCTTATTGAAAGCGCGTTCCTGGGCGTCCCCCAAAACCAATCGCACCCCTTCCTGAGTAGCACGTGGAGAGGCACCAGCAGCGTGCTTAATTTCTGCATAAAGTTCCCAAAGTAATTGAGTAGCCCGAGAAAGGCGCGCAGTTCTGAGACATTCCGGGGCCTGGGTGCTAGGCGAATTGCTTCTGTTTTGGACTCTGTTGGGTGGATTCCATCAACGGCAATCCTTCTGCCCAAAAATTCAACCTCGGGTGTGAGAAACAGGCACTTGAATTTCTTGACTCGTAGGCCTACCCGATCCAACCGTTTTAGTACTTCCTCCAAATTACGGAGATGGGAGTCGGTGTCCCTGCCCGTGATAAGTATGTCGTCTTGAAATACAACCGTCCCCGGGATGGACTTGAGCAGATTCTCCATGTTGCGCTGGAATATGGCAGCTGCCGACCTGATGCCGAATGGGCATCGATTGTACATGAAAAGGCCTCGATGTGTGTTGATGGTGATGAGTAGCTTGGATTCCTCGGTCAATTCTTGCGTCATATATTCAGATTGAGGTCTGGTTTTGAGAAAAGTTTACCTCCAGTCAGTGTGGCAAATAAATCCTCCGCTCTGGGCAGCGGGTACTGGTCCTGTAGGGAGACTCTGTTTATGGTAGATTTATAGTCCCCACAGATTCGTACGGATCCATCAGGCTTCATGACTGGGACGATGGGACTTGCCCAGTCGCTAAATTCCACAGGTGATATAATGCCTTCCCGCAGAAGCCAGTCTAGTTCGTGTTCAATCTTTTCCCTCATCACATAGGGTACAGCTCTGGCCTTGTGATGGACCGGTCTAGCATCCTGTGTGATGTAGATTTTAACTTTAGCCCCTTTGAAAGTGCCCACACCTGGCTGAAAGAGATGTTCAAATCGCTTTATAACTGTTGAGCAGGAGGTCCGTTCCTCTAATGACATGGCATGGACACCATCCCATTTCCAGTTTAGTTTTGCCAGCCAGCTTCTCCCCAGCAGTGCTGGGGAGTCTCCGGGGACAATCCACAGGGGAAGTCGGTTCACTGTCCCTCTGTGTGTGACAGAGAGCATGGTGCTGCCGAGGACTGGTACGATTTCTTTGGTATAGGTCCTTAGTTTGGTGTCGACCCTTGTGAGTTTTGATCTGTCTCTTTTGTGCGGCCACAGTTGTTCAAATTGTTGAGCGCTCATGAGAGATTGACTCGCTCCCGTATCCAGCTCCATGTTGACGGGTATCCCGTTGAGTAGGACCCTCATCATTATAGGAGGCGTTCTGTTGTAGGAGCAGCGGCCATTGATCGTGTTGACCCGCTGTACATCGGTGTCCCGGGTACTGTCCCCACCATCTTCTGGTCCGCTTTCCGACCCATCCGATTCGTATACCAGCTGAGCTGCTGTTTTTCTGCACATGCGGGCCAGATGCCCTGTATATTCACAGTTTCTGCAAACAGCATGTTGAAATCGACACCCCCTTGTTGAGTGCCTTCCCCACATCTCCAGCACAGACCACTTCTATTGTTTCCGAAGGATGAGCTGCGTCTGGCTGATCTCTCTTGAGCTTCTCTCAGTTTGTAGTTGATTGTTCACATTGTGGGTTGATGAGGTGTGAACGGCCGTTCCTGTGGCCCTTGATGGCTTCTGGCACCACTGCCTGCTGTCGAGAGCCTGCTCTCCCGGTTTTGTCTGTGTGTGGGGGTAGCGGCTTGTTCCACGCTGTGAACCCCTTGTTCCGATGTTTTGTTAGTTGTCGTACCCGCAGTATAGATCAGCCTCGTTTCTTCTTCTCCTGCCAAGAATGTCTGTGCAACCAGTGCTGCTGCCTCTAGGGTCAAGTTCTTGGTCTCTATGAGCTTTCGGAATATGCCTGCGTGGCCTATTCCCTCAATAAAAAAGTCTCTCAGTACTTCTCTCCTTAGTTCATCGGAGAACTCACATAAACTAGCCAACCTCCGAAGTTCCGCCACGAAGTCGGGTATGATCTGGCCCACACAGTGTCTGTAGTTGTAGAACCTGTGTCTGGCCATGTGTAGGCTGCTCGCTGGCTTCAGGTGGTCTCTTACCAGTGTGCTCAACTCTTCAAACGACTTGCTTGCTGGTTTCTCGGGTGTCAGCAGGTCCTTCATTAAGGCGTATGTTTTCGAGCCACAGCTGGTCAAGAGATGGGCTCTTCTCTTGTCTGCCTTATTGTCGCCCAACCAGTCTTTGGTTACAAAGCTTTGCTGGAGCCTTTCTATAAAGTCCTCCCAATTATCTCCACATTGTATTTTTCCTCTGAGCCATTGTTCGCCATTCTGTGGATTCTGTAATCCCGTAACTCGTTGCCAATGTAAAATCCTGTCCCCTCAGTACAGATTCACACGAGGCACATACTGAAGTCAAGGTCATTCTGGACCTGCACCTTTATTACACAGCTCTCGAATGCCACACTTGCCTGAGACCTGTCCTTATATACCTGTCTGGGACAGGTATCCAGTGTCACCTGCAAGTGCACCCCTGGTGGTCAGGTAAGCTTATGGTTACAGGTCATCTCTAGTTACAGTCATGTATAGCATGGTAAGATACAGTTATGTACAGTAGTGTGAGATACATGACAGGGGAGAACATGAAAACAAGACTCACCTGCTGCCTGGCTAATTCTCTTGTGACCATAGATTGAGAGCGAGAGAGAGAGTGAGCGAGAGAGAGTGAGCGAGAGAGAGAGACTTCACAAAGCAAACCGATATTGTCTGGGAAATGAGGAAGCTGCAACAATTTGTCAACCCCAGTTGTGTAACAACCAAAGTCCAACTGGTGCCCAGCTTACACAACGGGTTTTACTGGTATGAGGTTATCCTGTTGACTGTTGAAACACCGAACCTGAGCAAAGCCATAACGATAGCCCAGCTATTTATATCCAACAGCGATAACACCAAACAAATTTCGCAGCATAAAGAGGTTTAGGCTAGTACTGTGCACAAAGTAACGTCGTTTTCAGGCAGGAATACATACGGCAGGATGTACACGCCTGCAGCTGCCCGACCTCAGATGACCCAGAGTCCGCCATCAATTGTTAATGCGAGGCAGTTAACACCTTGTTGGCGTTGTGGAGGTGATCATCGGGCCCATCAATGCCGCTTCAAGCACTGTGCGTGCAAAGGCTGCGGAACAATGGGACACCTCCAGCGAATGTGCAGACGAGCTGCAAACCCTGCAAACCACCACGTTGCAGAGGAAGACCGATACATGGTGGATCAAACTGAACTAGAGACTCGAACCGAGAAGGCAGAAGTGTATGTGGTACACACATTAACCACAAAATGTCCACCGATCATGCTAAAAGTTGAATTGGATGGAATTCCAGTATCCATGGAATTGGACACGGGTGCGAGTCAGTAGCAAAAAGGCCTTCGACAGGCTGTGGCGCAACAAGGCACACAGGCCCAAACTTAGCCCCATTCACACCAAGCTGAGAACTTACACTAAAGAGCTGATCCCAGTAACTGGCAGTGCATCAGTAAAAGTCTCCTATGATGGAGCGGTGCACGAACTACCACTATGGATCGTGCCAGGGGATGGCCCCACACTGTTTGGCAGAAGCTGGCTGGGAAAAATCCGCTGGAACTGGGACGACATCCGAGCGCTTTCATCCGTCGACGATGCCTCATGTGCCCAGGTTCTGAGCAAGTTCCCGTTGTTGTTTGAGCCAGGCATCGGAAGTTTCTCGGGGGCAAAAGTGCAGATCCACTTGGTTCCCGGTACACGACCCATCCACCACAAGGCACGGGCGGTGCCATACATGATGAGAGAGAAAGTGGAAATTGAGCTGGACAGGCTGCAGCGAGAAGGCATCATCACGCTGGTGGAGTTCAACGAGTGGGCCAGTCCGATTGTTCCGGTTCTCAAAGTCGATCGCTCGGTCAGAATTTGAGGGAACTATAAAGGGATTAACCATTTTTCGCTACAGGACCAGTATGCACTACCCAAGGCAGACGACCTATTTGCGACCCTGGCTGGAGGGAAGACGTTCACCAAGCTGGACCTGACCTCGGCCTACATGACGCAGGAGCTGGCGGAACCTTCGAAAGGCCTCACCTGCATCAACACGCACAAAGGTCTGTTCATCGACAATAGATTCCCATTTAGGATTCAGTCGGCCGCGGCAATTTTTCAAAGGAACATGGAGAGCCTGCTAAAGTCGGTTTCACGCACCGTGGTTTTCCAGGACGACATATTGATCACGGGTCGGGACACCATCGAACACTTGCAGAACCTGGAAGAGGTTCTAAGTCGTCTAGATCGCGTGGGGCTCAGGTTGAAACATAGAAACATAAAAAATAGGTGCAGGAGTAGGCCATTCGGCCCTTCGAGCCTGCACCACCATTCAATAAGATCATGGCTGATCATTCCCTCAGTACCCCTTTCCTGCTTTCTCTCCATACCCCTTGATCCCTTTAGAAACATAATCCCTATAGAAACACTCGAAGTGTGTTTTCCTGGCGCCAGAGGTCGAGTTCTTAGGGAGAAGAATCGCACAGACGGCATCAGATCCACCGATGCCAAGAGGGAGGCCATCAAGAACGCGCCGAGACCACAGAACATGACGGAGCTGAGGTCGATCCTAGGACTCCTCAATTATTTGGGTAATTTCCTACGCGGGTTAAGCACCTTGCTAGAACCCCTACATGTGCTGCTACGCAAGGGAGACAACTGGGTATGGGAGAAATCACAAGAGGCTGCTTTTGAGAAAGCCAGAAATCTGTTCTGTTCCAACAAACTGCTTGTTCTGTATTACCCATGTAAATGTTTATTGCTAGCTTGCGATGCATCTTCATATGGGGTCGGGTGTGTGTTACAACAAGCTAACGAATCAGGAACATTGCAACCGGTCGCCTATGCGTCCAGGAGGTTGTCCAAGGCCGAAAGGGCTTACAGCATGAATGAAAAAGCTCTGGCATGCGTTTACGGGGTGAAATAAATGCACCAGTATCTGTTTGGTCTCAAGTTTGAGCTTGAAACTGACCATAAGCCGCTCATGTCGCTATTCTCAGAGAGCAAAGGGATTGACACCAACACCTCTGCCCGCATCCAAAGATAGGCGCTCACGCTGTCGGTATACAACTATGTAATCCACCGCAGACCGGGCACAGAGAACTGTGCTGATGCTCTCAGTCGGCTACTATTGCCCACCACCGGGGTGGAAATGGCACAGCCTGCTGACTTGCTCTTGATGATGGATGCATTCGAAAACGAAGTCACCCGTTACGGCTCGCCAGATCAGGACCTGGACCAGCCAGGATCCTTTACTGTCCCTTGTAAAAAAACTATCGCAAAATGGGAGCTGGTCCAGCGTCCCAGCGGAGATGCATGAAGAGATCAAACCGTTCCAGTGGCGCAAAGACGAAATGTCCATACAGGCGGACTGTCTTTTGTGGGGTAATCGTATGGATTTGTCTAAGAAAGGCAAGGAAACGTTCATAAGCGACCTACACAGTACCCACCCAAGCATAGTAATGATGAAAGCTATAGCCAGATCCCACGTGTGGTGGCCTGGCATCGACTCAGACTTAGAATCATGCATGCACCAATGTAACACTTGCTCTCAACTGAGTATTACACCCAGAGAGGCACCGCTAAGTTTGTGGTCATGGCCCTCCAAACCGTGGTCTAGGATCCACACTGACTGTGCGGGCCCGTTTCTTGGCAAAATATTTTTGGTTGTTGTGGATGCTTATTCAAAATGGATTATGTAATAATGTCTCTAAGCATGTCCACTACCACCATCGAAAGCCTACGAGCCATGTTTGCCACGCACGACCTGCCTGATGCCTTTGTCAGTGACAATGGGCCGTGCTTCACCAGCACTGAATTCAAGGAATTCATGACCCACAATGGGATCAAGCAGGTCACATCTGCCCCGTTCAAGCCCGCATCCAACGGCCAGGCGAGAACGGGCAGTTCAGACCATCAAGCAAAGCTTGAAACGTGTGTCGGAAGGCTCCCTGCAGACCCGGCTGTCCCGAGTCCTGCTCAGCTACCGCACCAGACCCCAGTCACTCACCGGGGTTCCCCCAGCCGAGCTGCTCATGAAAAGGGCGCTCAAAACAAGGCTCTCTCGAGTCCACCCTGATCGCTATGATCACGTGGAGGGCAAGCGGTATCAACAAAGTGTGTACCATGATCGCGCAAACATGTCACACGATATTGAGATCAATGATCCTGTATTTGGACTCAACTATGGACATGGTCCCAAATGGCTTTCTGGCACTGGCGTAGCCAAAGAAGGGAGTAGGTGTTTCAGGTCAAACTTGCCAATGGACTAACTTGCAGAAAGCATTTGGACCAAACCAAATTGCGGTTCACTAACAGCCACGAACAACCCGAAGAGGACACCACCAACTTCGACCCTCCAACACACACACAAGTGGCAACCGACATCACGATTTACCACGAAGCCGAACTCACCATCCCCAGCAGCCCGGCAAGGCCAGCAGCCCAGCAAAGAACCAACCAACTCACCCACACCTGTGTTTGTACCGAGACGATCGACAAGGGAGCGAAAAGCCTCAGGTCGTCTCACCCTGTAAATAAGTGTACTATTGACTTTGGGAGGGAGTGATGTTATGTATGCAACCCTAGGCAACCTGTATCATACCGCCACCAGAGGGCTTACCTGTTGGAGTCCCAAGGGATCCCAGCATCCCTTGGGAGCACTGTATATAAGCAGGCCACCCACAAGGTACCAGCACTCTGGAGTTTGAATAAAGGAGCTAAGGTCACACTAACTCAAGTCGACAGTACTCAGTTGCATCACTTTATTATGACTGTAACATCCTCCTCACCCTCTCCAAGGACTTGGCATCCTTCCTACAGTGCGGTGCCCAGAATTGGACACAATTCTCCAGCTGGGGCTGAACCTTAACTCTCGGGGTCTCGCGCACAACATCAGACATTGAAAATAAGAACAATCACGGGGGATGTAAAGTCCTGTCCCTGCAGTACAGACTCACACGAGGCAGATGCTGAAGTCAAGGTCACTCAGGACCTGCCCCTTTATTACGCAGCTCTCCTATGCCACACTTGCCTGAGACCTGTCCTTATATACCTGTCTGGGACAGGTATCCAGTGTCTCCTGCAAGTGCGCCCCTGGTGGTAAGGTATGCTTGTGGTTACAGGTCATCTCGAGTTACAGTCATGTATAGCATGGTAAGATACAGTTATGTACAGTAGTGTGAGATACATGACATCACCCTCCCCCAAGGTCTTATTGTCTTTATAGGTTCAGTCTCTCAGGTGGTCTACGCTCTCGCGTGGAGCGTCTTAGTTGTGGTTCAGTTGTTTGCTTTGGTGCCTGTTTTTCTTTCGGGGTGATTGTTGGTGTCTCGCCTGGGCTGTCTGTTGGGATTTCCCTTTCCTCAGGTTGTTCCCTCTGTCTGTCCACCAGGTGTGGTGTGAGTTCTGGTTCTGGTTCAGCAGTGTTATTGGTAAATCTACTTTTGACTTGGTCTACATGCCTCCGGCAGGTTTGGCCATTGTCCATTTGTACCGCCAGTAGCCTGTTTCCTTCCTTGCCCGTTACTGTCCCTGCAAGCCATTTGGGACCCCTGCCATAGTTTAGCACAAACACTTTGTCCCCTATCTCATTCCACCTCCCCCTCGAATTTCGGTCATGGTACTCAGTTAGCTTACGGCGCTTTGCCTCAACGATTTCATGCATGTCTGGGAGGATTAATGAGAGCCTTGTCTTTAAGGTCCGTTTCATCAATAGTTGCGCGGGGGGGGATCCCAGTCAATGAATGCGGACGAGATCTGTATGCCAGTAGCAGTCACGACAGGCGACCCTGCAGCGTGGGACCTTGGATTTTGGGCATGCCTTGTTTAATGATCTGCATTGCTTGCTCCGCCTGGCCATTGGAGGCCGGCTTGAACGGTGCCGTCTTAATGTGATTTATGCCGTGGTCACTCATAAAATCTTGGAATTCTGCGCTGGTGAAGCACGGACCATTGTCACTGACCAATATGTCAGGAATGCCGTGCGTTGCAAACATGGTTCCCAGGCTCTCCACAGTGGTGGAGGTTGTGCTCGAGTTTAAAATGGTGCATTTGATCCACTTTGAAAATGCATCTACAACTACGAGGAACATTTTGCCCATGAATGGGCCACCATAGTCTCCGTGCACCCGCGACCACGGTTTGGTGGGCCAGGGCCAGGGGCTCAGGGGAGCCTCCCTGGGGGCATTACTGAGTTGGGCACAAATGATGCACCTTCGGACGCAAAGCTCCAAGTCCGCGTCAATACCAGGCCACCAGACGTGGGATCTGGCTATGGCCTTCATGAGAACGATCCCCGGGTGCTCGCGGTGGAGCTCCCGGACAAACGCCTCTCTGCCTCACAGAGGCATGACTACTCGGCTGCCCCACATCAGTCAGTCTGCTTGTAGTGACAGCTCATGCATGTGCCTAAGGAAAGGTTTGATCTCCTCGGGGCAGGCATCGCGAGCCTCTGCCCAGTCACCAGTTAAGACACATCTTTTTACTGAGGATAACGTGGGGTCGCTGGCCGTCCAGGCTCTGATTTGGCAAGACGTCATGGGCGAACCTGTGGACTCAAAGGCATTGATTGCCATGACTATCTCGCAATCCTTTTCATCAGACCCTTCTGTGGTCACCAGGGGTAGCCTGCTAAGCGCGTCGGCACAGTTGTCTGTGCCTGGTCTGTGCCTTATGGTATAGTTGTAGGACGCCAGCATGAGTGGCCACCGTTGAATGCGCGCCGAGGCGTTGCCGTTTATTGCCTTGCTCTCGGATAGGTGGGACGTGAGGGGCTTGTGGTCGGTTTCTAACGCGAACTTGGCCCCGAATTGGTGCATCTTTTTGACACCATACACGCATCCGAGCGCCTCCTTCTCTACCATTCCGTACCCGCGCTCCGCCCGCGAAAGTGACCTGGAGGCATAAGCTATGGGTTGTAATTTGCCCGCACTATTGACATGTTGTAAAACGCACCCGACCCCATACGCTGACACATCACATGTAAGAATAGCTTTTTACCTGGATGAGGTCCTTACTACTAGGGGGATCAAGGGGTATGGCGAGAAAGCAGGAATGGGGTACTGAAGTTGAATGTTCAGCCATGAACTCATTGAATGGCGGTGCAGGCTAGAAGGGCCGAATGGCCTACTCCTGCACCTATTTTCTATGTTTCTATGTTTTTATCAAAGAAAGTCAAAACACTGTTGGAACACAGAAGGTTGCGTGCCTTATTGAAAGCGCGTTCCTGGGCGTCCCCCAAAACCAATCGCACCCCTTCCTGAGTAGCACGTGGAGAGGCTCCAGCAGCGTGCTTAATTTCTGCATAAAGTTCCCAAAGTAATTGAGTAGCCTGAGAAAGGCGCGCAGTTCTGAGACATTCCGGGGCCTGGGTGCTAGGCGAATTGCTTCTGTTTTGGACTCTGTTGGGTGGATTCCATCAGCGGCAATCCTTCTGCCCAAAAATTCAACCTCGGGTGCGAGAAACAGGCACTTGAATTTCTTGACTCGTAGGCCTACCCGATCCAACCGCTTTAGTACTTCCTCCAAATTACGGAGATGGGAGTCGGTGTCCCTGCCCGTGATAAGTATGTCGTCTTGAAATACAACCGTCCCCGGGATGGACTTGAGCAGACTCTCCATGTTGCGCTGGAATATGGCAGCTGCCGACCTGATGCCGAATGGGCATCGATTGTACATGAAAAGGCCTCGATGTGTGTTGATGGTGATGAGTAGCTTGGATTCCTCGGTCAATTCTTGCGTCATATATTCAGATTGAGGTCTGGTTTTGAGAAAAGTTTACCTCCAGTCAGTGTGGCAAATAAATCCTCCGCTCTGGGCAGCGGGTACTGGTCCTGTAGGGAGACTCTGTTTATGGTAGATTTATAGTCCCCACAGATTCGTACGGATCCATCAGGCTTCATGACTGGGACGATGGGACTTGCCCAGTCGCTAAATTCCACAGGTGATATAATGCCTTCCCGCAGAAGCCAGTCTAGTTCGTGTTCAATCTTTTCCCTCATCACATAGGATACATCCCTGGCCTTGTGATGGACCGGTCTAGCATCCTGTGTGATGTAGATTTTAACTTTAGCCCCTTTGAAAGTGCCCACACCTGGCTGAAAGAGATGTTCAAATCGCTTTATAACTGTTGAGCAGGAGGTCCATTCCTCTAATGACATGGCATGGACACCATCCCATTTCCAGTTTAGTTTTGCCAGCCAGCTTCTCCCCAGCAGTGCTGGGGAGTCTCCGGGGACAATCCACAGGGGAAGTCGGTTCACTGTCCCTCTGTGTGTGACAGAGAGCATGGTGCTGCCGAGGACTGGTACGATTTCTTTGGTATAGGTCCTTAGTTTGGTGTCGACCCTTGTGAGTTTTGATCTGTCTCTTTTGTGCGGCCACAGTTGTTCAAATTGTTGAGCGCTCATGAGAGATTGACTCGCTCCCGTATCCAGCTCCATGTTGACGGGTATCCCGTTGAGTAGGACCCTCATCATTATAGGAGGCGTTCTGTTGTAGGAGCAGCGGCCATTGATCGTGTTGACCCGCTGTACATCGGTGTCCCGGGTTCTGTCCCCACCATCTTCTGGTCCGCTTTCCGACCCATCCGATTCGTATACCAGCTGAGCTGCTGTTTTTCTGCACATGCGGGCCAGATGCCCTGTATATTCACAGTTTCTGCAAACAGCATGTTGAAATCGACACCCCCTTGTTGAGTGCCTTCCCCACATCTCCAGCACAGACCACTTCTATTGTTTCCGAAGGATGAGCTGCGTCTGGCTGATCTCTCTTGAGCTTCTCTCAGTTTGTAGTTGATTGTTCACATTGTGGGTTGATGAGGTGTGAACGGCCGTTCCTGTGGCCCTTGATGGCTTCTGGCACCACTGCCTGCTGTCGAGAGCCTGCTCTCCTGCTTTTGTCTGTGTGTGGGGGTAGCGGCTTGTTCCACGCTGTGAACCTCTTGTTCCGATGTTTTGTTAGTTGTCGTACCCGCAGTATAGATCAGCCTCGTTTCTTCTTCTCCTGCCAAGAATGTCTGTGCAACCAGTGCTGCTGCCTCTAGGGTCAAGTTCTTGGTCTCTATGAGCTTTCGGAATATGCCTGCGTGGCCTATTCCCTCAATAAAAAAGTCTCTCAGTACTTCTCTCCTTAGTTCATCGGAGAACTCACGTAAACTAGCCAACCTCCGAAGTTCCGCCACGAAGTCGGGTATGATCTGGCCCACACAGTGTCTGTAGTTGTAGAACCTGTGTCTGGCCATGTGTAGGCTGCTCGCTGGCTTCAGGTGGTCTCTTACCAGTGTGCTCAACTCTTCAAACGACTTGCTTGCTGGTTTCTCGGGTGTCAGCAGGTCCTTCATTAAGGCGTATGTTTTCGAGCCACAGCTGGTCAAGAGATGGACTCTTCACTTGTCTGCCTTATTGTCGCCCAACCAGTCTTTGGTTACAAAGCTTTGCTGGAGCCTTTCTATAAAGTCCTCCCAATTATCTCCACATTGTATTTTTCCTCTGAGCCATTGTTCGCCATTCTGTGGATTCTGTAATCCCGTAACTCGTTGCCAATGTAAAATCCTGTCCCCTCAGTACAGATTCACACGAGGCACATACTGAAGTCAAGGTCATTCTGGACCTGCACCTTTATTACACAGCTCTCGAATGCCACACTTGCCTGAGACCTGTCCTTATATACCTGTCTGGGACAGGTATCCAGTGTCACCTGCAAGTGCACCCCTGGTGGTCAGGTAAGCTTATGGTTACAGGTCATCTCTAGTTACAGTCATGTATAGCATGGTAAGATACAGTTATGTACAGTAGTGTGAGATACATGACAGGGGAGAACATGAAAACAAGACTCACCTGCTGCCTGGCTAATTCTCTTGTGACCATAGATTGAGAGCGAGAGAGAGAGTGAGCGAGAGAGAGTGAGCGAGAGAGAGAGACTTCACAAAGCAAACCGATATTGTCTGGGAAATGAGGAAGCTGCAACAATTTGTCAACCCCAGTTGTGTAACAACCAAAGTCCAACTGGTGCCCAGCTTACACAACGGGTTTTACTGGTATGAGGTTATCCTTCGCAAACTATTGACTGTTGAAACACCGAACCTGAGCAAAGCCATAACGATAGCCCAGCTATTTATATCCAACAGCGATAACACCAAACAAATTTCGCAGCATAAAGAGGTTTAGGCTAGTACTGTGCACAAAGTAACGTCGTTTTCAGGCAGGAATACATACGGCAGGATGTACACGCCTGCAGCTGCCCGACCTCAGATGACCCAGAGTCCGCCATCAATTGTTAATGCGAGGCAGTTAACACCTTGTTGGCGTTGTGGAGGTGATCATCGGGCCCATCAATGCCGCTTCAAGCACTGTGCGTGCAAAGGCTGCGGAACAATGGGACACCTCCAGCGAATGTGCAGACGAGCTGCAAACCCTGCAAACCACCACGTTGCAGAGGAAGACCGATACATGGTGGATCAAACTGAACTAGAGACTCGAACCGAGAAGGCAGAAGTGTATGTGGTACACACATTAACCACAAAATGTCCACCGATCATGCTAAAAGTTGAATTGGATGGAATTCCAGTATCCATGGAATTGGACACGGGTGCGAGTCAGTAGCAAAAAGGCCTTCGACAGGCTGTGGCGCAACAAGGCACACAGGCCCAAACTTAGCCCCATTCACACCAAGCTGAGAACTTACACTAAAGAGCTGATCCCAGTAACTGGCAGTGCATCAGTAAAAGTCTCCTATGATGGAGCGGTGCACGAACTACCACTATGGATCGTGCCAGGGGATGGCCCCACACTGTTTGGCAGAAGCTGGCTGGGAAAAATCCGCTGGAACTGGGACGACATCCGAGCGCTTTCATCCGTCGACGATGCCTCATGTGCCCAGGTTCTGAGCAAGTTCCCGTTGTTGTTTGAGCCAGGCATCGGAAGTTTCTCGGGGGCAAAAGTGCGGATCCACTTGGTTCCCGGTACACGACCCATCCACCACAAGGCACGGGCGGTGCCATACATGATGAGAGAGAAAGTGGAAATTGAGCTGGACAGGCTGCAGCGAGAAGGCATCATCACGCTGGTGGAGTTCAACGAGTGGGCCAGTCCGATTGTTCCGGTTCTCAAAGTCGATCGCTCGGTCAGAATTTGAGGGAACTATAAAGGGATTAACCATTTTTCGCTACAGGACCAGTATGCACTACCCAAGGCAGACGACCTATTTGCGACCCTGGCTGGAGGGAAGACGTTCACCAAGTTGGACCTGACCTCGGCCTACATGACGCAGGAGCTGGCGGAACCTTCGAAAGGCCTCACCTGCATCAACACGCACAAAGGTCTGTTCATCTACAATAGATTCCCATTTAGGATTCAGTCGGCCGCGGCAATTTTTCAAAGGAACATGGAGAGCCTGCTAAAGTCGGTTTCACGCACCGTGGTTTTCCAGGACGACATATTGATCACGGGTCGGGACACCATCGAACACTTGCAGAACCTGGAAGAGGTTCTAAGTCGGCTAGATCGCGTGGGGCTCAGGTTGAAACATAGAAACATAAAAAATAGGTGCAGGAGTAGGCCATTCGGCCCTTCGAGCCTGCACCACCATTCAATAAGATCATGGCTGATCATTCCCTCAGTACCCCTTTCCTGCTTTCTCTCCATACCCCTTGATCCCTTTAAAAACATAATCCCTATAGAAACTCGAAGTGTGTTTTCCTGGTGCCAGAGGTCGAGTTCTTAGGGAGAAGAATCGCGGCAGACGGCATCAGATCCACCGACGTCAAGAGGGAGGCCATCAAGAACGCGCCGAGACCACAGAACATGACGGAGCTGAGGTCGATCCTAGGACTCCTCAATTATTTGGGTAATTTCCTACGCGGGTTAAGCACCTTGCTAGAACCCCGACATGTGCTGCTACGCAAGGGAGACAACTGGGTGTGGGAGAAATCACAAGAGGCTGCTTTTGAGAAAGCCAGAAATCTGTTATGTTCCAACAAACTGCTTGTTCTGTATTACCCATGTAAATGTTTATTGCTAGCTTGCGATGCATCTTCATATGGGGTCGGGTGTGTGTTACAACAAGCTAACGAATCAGGAACATTGCAACCGGTCGCCTATGCGTCCAGGAGGTTGTCCAAGGCCGAAAGGGCTTACAGCATGAATGAAAAAGCTCTGGCATGCGTTTACGGGGTGAAATAAATGCACCAGTATCTGTTTGGTCTCAAGTTTGAGCTTGAAACTGACCATAAGCCGCTCATGTCGCTATTCTCAGAGAGCAAAGGGATTGACACCAACACCTCTGCCCGCATCCAAAGATAGGCGCTCACGCTGTCGGTATACAACTATGTAATCCACCGCAGACCGGGCACAGAGAACTGTGCTGATGCTCTCAGTCGGCTACTATTGCCCACCACCGGGGTGGAAATGGCACAGCCTGCTGACTTGCTCTTGATGATGGATGCATTCGAAAACTAAGTCACCCGTTACGGCTCGCCAGATCAGGACCTGGACCAGCCAGGATCCTTTACTGTCCCTCGTAAAAAAAACTCTATCGCAAAATGGGAGCTGGTCCAGCGTCCCAGCGGAGATACATGAAGAGATCAAACCGTTCCAGTGGCGCAAAGACGAAATGTCCATACAGGCGGACTGTCTTTTGTGGGGTAATCGTATGGATTTGTCTAAGAAAGGCAAGGAAACGTTCATAAGCGACCTACACAGTACCCACCCAAGCATAGTAATGATGAAAGCTATAGCCAGATCCCACGTGTGGTGGCCCGGCATCGACTCAGACTTAGAATCATGCATGCACCAATGTAACACTTGCTCTCAACTGAGCATTACACCCAGAGAGGCACCGCTAAGTTTGTGGTCATGGCCCTCCAAACCGTGGTCTAGGATCCACACTGACTGTGCGGGCCCGTTTCTTGGCAAAATATTTTTGGTTGTTGTGGATGCTTATTCAAAATGGATTATGTAATAATGTCTCTAAGCATGTCCACTACCACCATCGAAAGCCTACGAGCCATGTTTGCCACGCACGACCTGCCTGATGCCTTTGTCAGTGACAATGGGCCGTGCTTCACCAGCACTGAATTCAAGGAATTCATGACCCACAATGGGATCAAGCAGGTCACATCTGCCCCGTTCAAGCCCGCATCCAACGGCCAGGCGAGAACGGGCAGTTCAGACCATCAAGCAAAGCTTGAAACGTGTGTCAGAAGGCTCCCTGCAGACCCGGCTGTCCCGAGTCCTGCTCAGCTACCGCACCAGACCCCAGTCACTCACCGGGGTTCCCCCAGCCGAGCTGCTCATGAAAAGGGCGCTCAAAACAAGGCTCTCTCGAGTCCACCCTGATCGCTATGATCACGTGGAGGGCAAGCGGTATCAACAAAGTGTGTACCATGATCGCGCAAACATGTCACACGATATTGAGATCAATGATCCTGTATTTGGACTCAACTATGGACATGGTCCCAAATGGCTTTCTGGCACTGGCGTAGCCAAAGAAGGGAGTAGGTGTTTCAGGTCAAACTTGCCAATGGACTAACTTGCAGAAAGCATTTGGACCAAACCAAATTGCGGTTCACTAACAGCCACGAACAACCCGAAGAGGACACCACCAACTTCGACCCTCCAACACACACACAAGTGGCAACCGACATCACGATTTACCACGAAGCCGAACTCACCATCCCCAGCAGCCCGGCAAGGCCAGCAGCCCAGCAAAGAACCAACCAACTCACCCACACCTGTGTTTGTACCGAGACGATCGACAAGGGAGCGAAAAGCCTCAGGTCGTCTCACCCTGTAAATAAGTGTACTATTGACTTTGGGAGGGAGTGATGTTATGTATGCAACCCTAGGCAACCTGTATCATACCACCACCAGAGGGCTTACCTGTTGGAGTCCCAAGGGATCCCAGCATCCCTTGGGAGCACTGTATATAAGCAGGCCACCCACAAGGTACCAGCACTCTGGAGTTTGAATAAAGGAGCTAAGGTCACACTAACTCAAGTCGACAGTACTCAGTTGCATCACTTTATTATGACTGTAACATCCTCCTCACCCTCTCCAAGGACTTGGCATCCTTCCTACAGTGCGGTGCCCAGAATTGGACACAATTCTCCAGCTGGGGCTGAACCTTAACTCTCGGGGTCTCGCGCACAACATCAGACATTGAAAATAAGAACAATCACGGGGGATGTAAAGTCCTGTCCCTGCAGTACAGACTCACACGAGGCAGATGCTGAAGTCAAGGTCACTCAGGACCTGCCCCTTTATTACGCAGCTCTCCTATGCCACACTTGCCTGAGACCTGTCCTTATATACCTGTCTGGGACAGGTATCCAGTGTCTCCTGCAAGTGCGCCCCTGGTGGTAAGGTATGCTTGTGGTTACAGGTCATCTCGAGTTACAGTCATGTATAGCATGGTAAGATACAGTTATGTACAGTAGTGTGAGATACATGACATCACCCTCCCCCAAGGTCTTATTGTCTTTATAGGTTCAGTCTCTCAGGTGGTCTACGCTCTCGCGTGGAGCGTCTTAGTTGTGGTTCAGTTGTTTGCTTTGGTGCCTGTTTTTCTTTCGGGGTGATTGTTGGTGTCTCGCCTGGGCTGTCTGTTGGGATTTCCCTTTCCTCAGGTTGTTCCCTCTGTCTGTCCACCAGGTGTGGTGTGAGTTCTGGTTCTGGTTCAGCAGTGTTATTGATAAATCTACTTTTGACTTGGTCTACATGCCTCCGGCAGGTTTGGCCATTGTCCATTTGTACCACCAGTAGCCTGTTTCCTTCCTTGCCCGTTACTGTCCCTGCAAGCCATTTGGGACCCCTGCCATAGTTTAGCACAAACACTTTGTCCCCTATCTCATTCCACCTCCCCCTCGAATTTCGGTCATGGTACTCAGTTAGCTTACGGCGCTTTGCCTCAACGATTTCATGCATGTCTGGGAGGATTAATGAGAGCCTTGTCTTTAAGGTCCGTTTCATCAATAGTTGCGCGGGGGGGGATCCCAGTCAATGAATGCGGACGAGATCTGTATGCCAGTAGCAGTCACGACAGGCGACCCTGCAGCGTGGGACCTTGGATTTTGGGCATGCCTTGTTTAATGATCTGCATTGCTTGCTCCGCCTGGCCATTGGAGGCCGGCTTGAACGGTGCCGTCTTAACGTGATTTATGCCGTGGTCACTCATAAAATCTTGGAATTCTGCGCTGGTGAAGCACGGACCATTGTCACTGACCAATATGTCAGGAATGCCGTGCGTTGCAAACATGGTTCCCAGGCTCTCCACAGTGGTGGAGGTTGTGCTCGAGTTTAAAATGGTGCATTTGATCCACTTTGAAAATGCATCTACAACTACGAGGAACATTTTGCCCATGAATGGGCCACCATAGTCTCCGTGCACCCGCGACCACGGTTTGGTGGGCCAGGGCCAGGGCACAAATGATGCACCTTCGGACGCAAAGCTCCAAGTCCGCGTCAATACCAGGCCACCAGACGTGGGATCTGGCTATGGCCCTCATGAGAACGATCCCCGGGTGCTCGCGGTGGAGCTCCCGGACAAACGCCTCTCTGCCTCACAGAGGCATGACTACTCGGCTGCCCCACATCAGTCAGTCTGCTTGTAGTGACAGCTCATGCATGTGCCTAAGGAAAGGTTTGATCTCCTCGGGGCAGGCATCGCGAGCCTCTGCCCAGTCACCAGTTAAGACACATCTTTTTACTGAGGATAACGTGGGGTCGCTGGCCGTCCAGGCTCTGATTTGGCGAGCCGTCATGGGCGAACCTGTGGACTCAAAGGCATTGATTGCCATGACTATCTCGCAATCCTTTTCATCAGACCCTTCTGTGGTCACCAGGGGTAGCCTGCTAAGCGCGTCGGCACAGTTGTCTGTGCCTGGTCTGTGCCTTATGGTATAGTTGTAGGACGCCAGCATGAGTGGCCACCGTTGAATGCGCGCCGAGGCATTGCCGTTTATTGCCTTGCTCTCGGATAGGTGGGACGTGAGGGGCTTGTGGTCGGTTTCTAACGCGAACTTGGCCCCGAATTGGTGCATCTTTTTGACACCATACACGCATCCGAGCGCCTCCTTCTCTACCATTCCGTACCCGCGCTCCGCCCGCGAAAGTGACCTGGAGGCATAAGCTATGGGTTGTAATTTGCCCGCACTATTGACATGTTGTAAAACGCACCCGACCCCATACGCTGACACATCACATGTAAGAATAGCTTTTTACCTGGATGAGGTCCTTACTACTAGGGGGATCAAGGGGTATGGCGAGAAAGCAGGAATGGGGTACTGAAGTTGAATGTTCAGCCATGAACTCATTGAATGGCGGTGCAGGCTAGAAGGGCCGAATGGCCTACTCCTGCACCTATTTTCTATGTTTCTATGTTTCTATCAAAGAAAGTCAAAACACTGTTGGAACACAGAAGGTTGCGTGCCTTATTGAAAGCGCGTTCCTGGGCGTCCCCCAAAACCAATCGCACCCCTTCCTGAGTAGCACGTGGAGAGGCTCCAGCAGCGTGCTTAATTTCTGCATAAAGTTCCCAAAGTAATTGAGTAGCCCGAGAAAGGCGCGCAGTTCTGAGACATTCCGGGGCCTGGGTGCTAGGCGAATTGCTTCTGTTTTGGACTCTGTTGGGTGGATTCCATCAGCGGCAATCCTTCTGCCCAAAAATTCAACCTCGGGTGTGAGAAACAGGCACTTGAATTTCTTGACTCGTAGGCCTACCCGATCCAACCGTTTTAGTACTTCCTCCAAATTACGGAGATGGGAGTCGGTGTCCCTGCCCGTGATAAGTATGTCGTCTTGAAATACAACCGTCCCCAGGATGGACTTGAGCA
The DNA here is from genome assembly GCF_044704955.1 of Pristiophorus japonicus. Taxonomy (NCBI): domain Eukaryota; kingdom Metazoa; phylum Chordata; class Chondrichthyes; family Pristiophoridae; genus Pristiophorus; species Pristiophorus japonicus. The sequence continues at coordinate 221,406,318 of NC_091986.1, read as the reverse complement.
GACTCTCCATGTTGCGCTGGAATATGGCAGCTGCTGACCTGATGCCGAATGGGCATCGATTGTACATGAAAAGGCCTCGATGTGTGTTGATGGTGATGAGTAGCTTGGATTCCTCGGTCAATTCTTGCGTCATATATTCAGATTGAGGTCTGGTTTTGAGAAAAGTTTACCTCCAGTCAGTGTGGCAAATAAATCCTCCGCTCTGGGCAGCGGGTACTGGTCCTGTAGGGAGACTCTGTTTATGGTAGATTTATAGTCCCCACAGATTCGTACGGATCCATCAGGCTTCATGACTGGGACGATGGGACTTGCCCAGTCGCTAAATTCCACAGGTGATATAATGCCTTCCCGCAGAAGCCAGTCTAGTTCGTGTTCAATCTTTTCCCTCATCACATAGGATACATCCCTGGCCTTGTGATGGACCGGTCTAGCATCCTGTGTGATGTAGATTTTAACTTTAGCCCCTTTGAAAGTGCCCACACCTGGCTGAAAGAGATGTTCAAATCGCTTTATAACTGTTGAGCAGGAGGTCCGTTCCTCTAATGACATGGCATGGACACCATCCCATTTCCAGTTTAGTTTTGCCAGCCAGCTTCTCCCCAGCAGTGCTGGGGAGTCTCCGGGGACAATCCACAGGGGAAGTCGGTTCACTGTCCCTCTGTGTGTGACAGAGAGCATGGTGCTGCCGAGGACTGGTACGATTTCTTTGGTATAGGTCCTTAGTTTGGTGTCGACCCTTGTGAGTTTTGATCTGTCTCTTTTGTGCGGCCACAGTTGTTCAAATTGTTGAGCGCTCATGAGAGATTGACTCGCTCCCGTATCCAGCTCCATGTTGACGGGTATCCCGTTGAGTAGGACCCTCATCATTATAGGAGGCGTTCTGTTGTAGGAGCAGCGGCCATTGATCGTGTTGACCCGCTGTACATCGGTGTCCCGGGTTCTGTCCCCACCATCTTCTGGTCCGCTTTCCGACCCATCCGATTCGTATACCAGCTGAGCTGCTGTTTTTCTGCACATGCGGGCCAGATGCCCTGTATATTCACAGTTTCTGCAAACAGCATGTTGAAATCGACACCCCCTTGTTGAGTGCCTTCCCCACATCTCCAGCACAGACCACTTCTATTGTTTCCGAAGGATGAGCTGCGTCTGGCTGATCTCTCTTGAGCTTCTCTCAGTTTGTAGTTGATTGTTCACATTGTGGGTTGATGAGGTGTGAACGGCCGTTCCTGTGGCCCTTGATGGCTTCTGGCACCACTGCCTGCTGTCGAGAGCCTGCTCTCCCGCTTTTGTCTGTGTGTGGGGGTAGCGGCTTGTTCCACGCTGTGAACCTCTTGTTCCGATGTTTTGTTAGTTGTCGTACCCGCAGTATAGATCAGCCTCGTTTCTTCTTCTCCTGCCAAGAATGTCTGTGCAACCAGTGCTGCTGCCTCTAGGGTCAAGTTCTTGGTCTCTATGAGCTTTCGGAATATGCCTGCGTGGCCTATTCCCTCAATAAAAAAGTCTCTCAGTACTTCTCTCCTTAGTTCATCGGAGAACTCACATAAACTAGCCAACCTCCGAAGTTCCGCCACGAAGTCGGGTATGATCTGGCCCACACAGTGTCTGTAGTTGTAGAACCTGTGTCTGGCCATGTGTAGGCTGCTCGCTGGCTTCAGGTGGTCTCTTACCAGTGTGCTCAACTCTTCAAACGACTTGCTTGCTGGTTTCTTGGGTGTCAGCAGGTCCTTCATTAAGGCGTATGTTTTCGAGCCACAGCTGGTCAAGAGATGGGCTCTTCTCTTGTCTGCCTTATTGTCGCCCAACCAGTCTTTGGTTACAAAGCTTTGCTGGAGCCTTTCTATAAAGTCCTCCCAATTATCTCCACATTGTATTTTTCCTCTGAGCCATTGTTCGCCATTCTGTGGATTCTGTAATCCCGTAACTCGTTGCCAATGTAAAATCCTGTCCCCTCAGTACAGATTCACACGAGGCACATACTGAAGTCAAGGTCATTCTGGACCTGCACCTTTATTACACAGCTCTCGAATGCCACACTTGCCTGAGACCTGTCCTTATATACCTGTCTGGGACAGGTATCCAGTGTCACCTGCAAGTGCACCCCTGGTGGTCAGGTAAGCTTATGGTTACAGGTCATCTCTAGTTACAGTCATGTATAGCATGGTAAGATACAGTTATGTACAGTAGTGTGAGATACATGACAGGGGAGAACATGAAAACAAGACTCACCTGCTGCCTGGCTAATTCTCTTGTGACCATAGATTGAGAGCGAGAGAGAGAGTGAGCGAGAGAGAGTGAGCGAGAGAGAGAGACTTCACAAAGCAAACCGATATTGTCTGGGAAATGAGGAAGCTGCAACAATTTGTCAACCCCAGTTGTGTAACAACCAAAGTCCAACTGGTGCCCAGCTTACACAACGGGTTTTACTGGTATGAGGTTATCCTGTTGACTGTTGAAACACCGAACCTGAGCAAAGCCATAACGATAGCCCAGCTATTTATATCCAACAGCGATAACACCAAACAAATTTCGCAGCATAAAGAGGTTTAGGCTAGTACTGTGCACAAAGTAACGTCGTTTTCAGGCAGGAATACATACGGCAGGATGTACACGCCTGCAGCTGCCCGACCTCAGATGACCCAGAGTCCGCCATCAATTGTTAATGCGAGGCAGTTAACACCTTGTTGGCGTTGTGGAGGTGATCATCGGGCCCATCAATGCCGCTTCAAGCACTGTGCGTGCAAAGGCTGCGGAACAATGGGACACCTCCAGCGAATGTGCAGACGAGCTGCAAACCCTGCAAACCACCACGTTGCAGAGGAAGACCGATACATGGTGGATCAAACTGAACTAGAGACTCGAACCGAGAAGGCAGAAGTGTATGTGGTACACACATTAACCACAAAATGTCCACCGATCATGCTAAAAGTTGAATTGGATGGAATTCCAGTATCCATGGAATTGGACACGGGTGCGAGTCAGTAGCAAAAAGGCCTTCGACAGGCTGTGGCGCAACAAGGCACACAGGCCCAAACTTAGCCCCATTCACACCAAGCTGAGAACTTACACTAAAGAGCTGATCCCAGTAACTGGCAGTGCATCAGTAAAAGTCTCCTATGATGGAGCGGTGCACGAACTCTCACTGTGGATCGTGCCAGGGGATGGCCCCACACTGTTTGGCAGAAGCTGGCTGGGAAAAATCCGCTGGAACTGGGACGACATCCGAGCGCTTTCATCCGTCGACGATGCCTCATGTGCCCAGGTTCTGAGCAAGTTCCCGTTGTTGTTTGAGCCAGGCATCGGAAGTTTCTCGGGGGCAAAAGTGCAGATCCACTTGGTTCCCGGTACACGACCCATCCACCACAAGGCACGGGCGGTGCCATACATGATGAGAGAGAAAGTGGAAATTGAGCTGGACAGGCTGCAGCGAGAAGGCATCATCACGCTGGTGGAGTTCAACGAGTGGGCCAGTCCGATTGTTCCGGTTCTCAAAGTCGATCGCTCGGTCAGAATTTGAGGGAACTATAAAGGGATTAACCATTTTTCGCTACAGGACCAGTATGCACTACCCAAGGCAGACGACCTATTTGCGACCCTGGCTGGAGGGAAGACGTTCACGAAGCTGGACCTGACCTCGGCCTACATGACGCAGGAGCTGGCGGAACCTTCGAAAGGCCTCACCTGCATCAACACGCACAAAGGTCTGTTCATCTACAATAGATTCCCGTTTAGGATTCAGTCGGCCGCGGCAATTTTTCAAAGGAACATGGAGAGCCTGCTAAAGTCGGTTTCACGCACCGTGGTTTTCCAGGACGACATATTGATCACGGGTCGGGACACCATCGAACACTTGCAGAACCTGGAAGAGGTTCTAAGTCGGCTAGATCGCGTGGGGCTCAGGTTGAAACATAGAAACATAAAAAATAGGTGCAGGAGTAGGCCATTCGGCCCTTCGAGCCTGCACCACCATTCAATAAGATCATGGCTGATCATTCCCTCAGTACCCCTTTCCTGCTTTCTCTCCATACCCCTTGATCCCTTTAGAAACATAATCCCTATAGAAACACTCGAAGTGTGTTTTCCTGGCGCCAGAGGTCGAGTTCTTAGGGAGAAGAATCGCACAGACGGCATCAGATCCACCGATGCCAAGAGGGAGGCCATCAAGAACGCGCCGAGACCACAGAACATGACGGAGCTGAGGTCGATCCTAGGACTCCTCAATTATTTGGGTAATTTCCTACGCGGGTTAAGCACCTTGCTAGAACCCCTACATGTGCTGCTACGCAAGGGAGACAACTGGGTATGGGAGAAATCACAAGAGGCTGCTTTTGAGAAAGCCAGAAATCTGTTCTGTTCCAACAAACTGCTTGTTCTGTATTACCCATGTAAATGTTTATTGCTAGCTTGCGATGCATCTTCATATGGGGTCGGGTGTGTGTTACAACAAGCTAACGAATCAGGAACATTGCAACCGGTCGCCTATGCGTCCAGGAGGTTGTCCAAGGCCGAAAGGGCTTACAGCATGAATGAAAAAGCTCTGGCATGCGTTTACGGGGTGAAATAAATGCACCAGTATCTGTTTGGTCTCAAGTTTGAGCTTGAAACTGACCATAAGCCGCTCATGTCGCTATTCTCAGAGAGCAAAGGGATTGACACCAACACCTCTGCCCACATCCAAAGATAGGCGCTCACGCTGTCGGTATACAACTATGTAATCCACCGCAGACCGGGCACAGAGAACTGTGCTGATGCTCTCAGTCGGCTACTATTGCCCACCACCGGGGTGGAAATGGCACAGCCTGCTGACTTGCTCTTGATGATGGATGCATTCGAAAACGAAGTCACCCGTTACGGCTCGCCAGATCAGGACCTGGACCAGCCAGGATCCTTTACTGTCCCTCGTAAAAAAAACTCTATCGCAAAATGGGAGCTGGTCCAGCGTCCCAGCGGAGATGCATGAAGAGATCAAACCGTTCCAGTGGCGCAAAGACGAAATGTCCATACGGGCGGACTGTCTTTTGTGGGGTAATCGTATGGTTTTGTCTAAGAAAGGCAAGGAAACGTTCATAAGCGACCTACACAGTACCCACCCAAGCATAGTAATGATGAAAGCTATAGCCAGATCCCACGTGTGGTGGCCCGGCATCGACTCAGACTTAGAATCATGCATGCACCAATGTAACACTTGCTCTCAACTGAGCATTACACCCAGAGAGGCACCGCTAAGTTTGTGGTCATGGCCCTCCAAACCGTGGTCTAGGATCCACACTGACTGTGCGGGCCCGTTTCTTGGCAAAATATTTTTGGTTGTTGTGGATGCTTATTCAAAATGGATTATGTAATAATGTCTCTAAGCATGTCCACTACCACCATCGAAAGCCTACGAGCCATGTTTGCCACGCACGACCTGCCTGATGCCTTTGTCAGTGACAATGGGCCGTGCTTCACCAGCACTGAATTCAAGGAATTCATGACCCACAATGGGATCAAGCAGGTCACATCTGCCCCGTTCAAGCCCGCATCCAACGGCCAGGCGAGAACGGGCAGTTCAGACCATCAAGCAAAGCTTGAAACGTGTGTCGGAAGGCTCCCTGCAGACCCGGCTGTCCCGAGTCCTGCTCAGCTACCGCACCAGACCCCAGTCACTCACCGGGGTTCCCCCAGCCGAGCTGCTCATGAAAAGGGCGCTCAAAACAAGGCTCTCTCGAGTCCACCCTGATCGCTATGATCACGTGGAGGGCAAGCGGTATCAACAAAGTGTGTACCATGATCGCGCAAACATGTCACACGATATTGAGATCAATGATCCTGTATTTGGACTCAACTATGGACATGGTCCCAAATGGCTTTCTGGCACTGGCGTAGCCAAAGAAGGGAGTAGGTGTTTCAGGTCAAACTTGCCAATGGACTAACTTGCAGAAAGCATTTGGACCAAACCAAATTGCGGTTCACTAACAGCCACGAACAACCCGAAGAGGACACCACCAACTTCGACCCTCCAACACACACACAAGTGGCAACCGACATCACGATTTACCACGAAGCCGAACTCACCATCCCCAGCAGCCCGGCAAGGCCAGCAGCCCAGCAAAGAACCAACCAACTCACCCACACCTGTGTTTGTACCGAGACGATCGACAAGGGAGCGAAAAGCCTCAGGTCGTCTCACCCTGTAAGTAAGTGTACTATTGACTTTGGGAGGGAGTGATGTTATGTATGCAACCCTAGGCAACCTGTATCATACCGCCACCAGAGGGCTTACCTGTTGGAGTCCCAAGGGATCCCAGCATCCCTTGGGAGCACTGTATATAAGCAGGCCACCCACAAGGTACCAGCACTCTGGAGTTTGAATAAAGGAGCTAAGGTCAGTTACTCATTGTCTACAGTACTCAGTTGCATCACTTTATTATGACTGTAACATCCTCCTCACCCTCTCCAAGGACTTGGCATCCTTCCTACAGTGCGGTGCCCAGAATTGGACACAATTCTCCAGCTGGGGCTGAACCTTAACTCTCGGGGTCTCGCGCACAACATCAGACATTGAAAATAAGAACAATCACGGGGGATGTAAAGTCCTGTCCCTGCAGTACAGACTCACACGAGGCAGATGCTGAAGTCAAGGTCACTCAGGACCTGCCCCTTTATTACGCAGCTCTCCTATGCCACACTTGCCTGAGACCTGTCCTTATATACCTGTCTGGGACAGGTATCCAGTGTCTCCTGCAAGTGCGCCCCTGGTGGTAAGGTATGCTTGTGGTTACAGGTCATCTCGAGTTACAGTCATGTATAGCATGGTAAGATACAGTTATGTACAGTAGTGTGAGATACATGACATCACCCTCCCCCAAGGTCTTATTGTCTTTATAGGTTCAGTCTCTCAGGTGGTCTACGCTCTCGCGTGGAGCGTCTTAGTTGTGGTTCAGTTGTTTGCTTTGGTGCCTGTTTTTCTTTCGGGATGATTGTTGGTGTCTCGCCTGGGCTGTCTGTTGGGATTTCCCTTTCCTCAGGTTGTTCCCTCTGTCTGTCCACCAGGTGTGGTGTGAGTTCCACACTGTAGTCTGCCTCTGGTTCAGCAGTGTTATTGGTAAATCTACTTTTGACTTGGTCTACATGCCTCCGGCAGGTTTGGCCATTGTCCATTTGTACCACCAGTAGCCTGTTTCCTTCCTTGCCTGTTACTGTCCCTGCAAGCCATTTGGGACCCCTGCCATAGTTTAGCACAAACACTTTGTCCCCTATCTCATTCCACCTCCCCCTCGAATTTCGGTCATGGTACTCAGTTAGCTTACGGCGCTTTGCCTCAACGATTTCATGCATGTCTGGGAGGATTAATGAGAGCCTTGTCTTTAAGGTCCATTTCATCAATAGTTGCGCGGGGGGGATCCCAGTCAATGAATGCGGACGAGATCTGTGTGCCAGCAGCAGTCACGACAGGCGACCCTGCAGCGTGGGACCTTGGATTTTGGGCATGCCTTGTTTAATGATTTGCACTGCTCGCTCCGCCTGGCCATTGGAGGCCGGCTTGAACGGTGCCGTCGTAACGTGATTTATGCCGTGGTCACTCATAAAATCTTGGAATTCTGCGCTGGTGAAGCACGGACCATTGTCACTGACCAATATGTCAGGAATGCCGTGCGTTGCAAACATGGTTCCCAGGCTCTCCACAGTGGTGGAGGTTGTGCTCGAGTTTAAAATGGTGCATTTGATCCACTTTGAAAATGCATCTACAACTACGAGGAACATTTTGCCCATGAATGGGCCACCATAGTCTACGTGCACCCGCGACCACGGTTTGGTGGGCCAGGGCCAGGGGCTCAGGGGAGCCTCCCTGGGGGCATTACTGAGTTGGGCACAAATGATGCACCTTCGGACGTAGAGCTCCAAGTCCGCGTCAATACCAGGCCACCAGACGTGGGATCTGGCTATGGCCTTCATGAGAACGATCCCCGGGTGCTCGCGGTGGAGCTCCCGGACAAATGCCTCTCTGCCTCACAGAGGCATGACTACTCAGCTGCCCCACATCAGGCAGTCTGCTTGTAGTGATAGCTCATGCATGTGCCTAAGGAAAGGTTTGATCTCCTCGGGGCAGGCATCGCGAGCCTCTGCCCAGTCACCAGTTAAGACACATCTTTTTACTAAGGATAACGTGGGGTCGCTGGCCGTCCAGGCTCTGATTTGGCAAGACGTCATGGGCGAACCTGTGGACTCAAAGGCATTGATTGCCATGACTATCTCGCAATCCTTTTCATCAGACCCTTCTGTGGTCGCCAGGGGTAGCCTGCTAAGCGCGTCGGCACAGTTGTCTGTGCCTGGTCTGTGCCTTATGGTATAGTTGTAGGACGCCAGCATGAGTGCCCACCGTTGAATGCGCGCCGAGGCGTTGCCGTTTATTGCCTTGCTCTCGGATAGGTGGGACGTGAGGGGCTTGTGGTCGGTTTCTAACGCGAACTTGGCCCCGAAAAGGTATTGGTGCATCTTTTTGACACCGTACACGCATCCAAGCGCCTCCTTCTCTACCATTCCATACCCGCGCTCCGCCCGCGAAAGTGACCTGGAGGCATAAGCTATGGGTTGTAATTTGCCCGCACGATTGACATGTTGTAAAACGCACCCGACCCCATACGCTGACACATCACATGTAAGAATAGCTTTTTACCTGGATCAAAGAAAGTCAAAACACTGTTGGAACACAGAAGGTTGCGTGCCTTATTGAAGGCGCGTTCCTGGGCGTCCCCCAAAACCAATCGCACCCCTTCCTGAGTAGCACGTGGAGAGGCTCCGGCAGCGTGCTTAATTTCTGCATAAAGTTCCCAAAGTAATTGAGTAGCCCGAGAAAGGCGCACAATTCTGAGACATTCCGGGGCCTGGGTGCCAGGCGAAGTGCTTCTGTTTTGGACTCTGTTGGACGGATTCCATCAGCGGCAATCCTTCTGCCCAAAAATTCAACCTCGGGTGCGAGAAACAGGCACTTGGATTTTTTAACTCTTAGGCCTACCCGATCCAACCGTTTTAGTACTTCCTCCAAATTACGGAGATGGGAGTCGGTGTCCCTGCCCGTGATAAGTATGTCGTCTTGAAATACAACCGTCCCCGGGATGGACTTGAGCAGACTCTCCATGTTGCGCTGGAATATGGCAGCTGCTGACCTGATGCCGAATGGGCATCGATTGTACATGAAAAGGCCTCGATGTGTGTTGATGGTGGTGAGTAGCTTGGATTCCTCGGTCAATTCTTGCGTCATATATTCAGATTGAGGTCTGGTTTTGAGAAAAGTTTACCTCCAGTCAGTGTGGCAAATAAGTCCTCCGCTCTGGGCAGCAGGTACTGGTCCTGTAGGGAGACTCTGTTTATGGTAGATTTGTAGTCCCCACAGATTTGTACGGATCCATCAGGCTTCATGACTGGGACGATGGGACTTGCCCAGTCGCTAAATTCCACAGGTGATATAATGCCTTCCCGCAGAAGCCTGTCTAGTTCGTGTTCAATCTTTTCCCTCATCACATAGGGTACAGCTCTGGCCTTGTGATGGACCGGTCTAGCATCCTGTGTGATGTAGATTTTGACTTTGGCCCCTTTGAAAGTGCCCACACCTGGCTGAAAGAGATGTTCAAATCGCTTTATAACTGTTGAGCAGGAGGTCCATTCCTCTAATGACATGGCATGGACACCATCCCATTTCCAGTTTAGTTTTGCCAGCCAGCTTCTCCCCAGCAGTGCTGGGGGTCTCCAGGGACAATCCACAGGGGAAGTCGGTTCACTGTCCCTTTGTGTGTGACAGAGAGCATGGCGCTGCCGAGGACTGGTACGATTTCTTTGGTATAGGTCCTTAGTTTGGTGTCGACCCTTGTGAGTTTTGGTCTGTCTCTTTTATGCGGCCACAGTTGTTCAAATTGTTGAGCGCCCATGAGAGATTGACTCGCTCCCGTATCCAGCTCCATGTTGACAGATATCCCGTTGAGTAGGACTCTCATCATTATAGGAGACGTCCTGTTGTAGGAGCAGCGGCCATTGATCGTGTTGACCCGCTGTACATCGGTGTCCCGGGTTCTGTCCCCACCATCTTCTGGTCCGCTTTCCGACCCATCCGATTCGTATACCAGCTGAGCTGCTGTTTTTCTGCACATGCGGGCCAGATGCCCTGTATAGTTGCAGTTTCTGCAAACAGCATGTTGAAATCGACACCCCCTTGTTGAGTGCCTTCCCCACATCTCCAGCACAGACCACTTCTATTGTTTCCGAAGGATGAGCTGCGTCTGGCTGATCTCTCTTGAGCTTCTCTCAGTTTGTAGTTGATTGTTCACATTGTGGGTTGATGAGGTGTGAACGGCCGTTCCTGTGGCCCTTGATGGCTTCTGGCACCACTGCCTGCTGTCGAGAGCCTGCTCTCCTGCTTTTGTCTGTGTGTGGGGGTAGCGGCTTGTTCCACGCTGTGAACCTCTTGTTCCGATGTTTTGTTAGTTGTCGTACCCGCAGTATAGATCAGCCTCGTTTCTTCTTCTCCTGCCAAGAATGTCTGTGCAACCAGTGCTGCTGCCTCTAGGGTCAAGTTCTTGGTCTCTATGAGCTTTCGGAATATGCCTGCGTGGCCTATTCCCTCAATAAAAAAGTCTCTCAGTACTTCTCTCCTTAGTTCATCGGAGAACTCACATAAACTAGCCAACCTCCGAAGTTCCGCCACGAAGTCGGGTATGATCTGGCCCACACAGTGTCTGTAGTTGTAGAACCTGTGTCTGGCCATGTGTAGGCTGCTCGCTGGCTTCAGGTGGTCTCTTACCAGTGTGCTCAACTCTTCAAACGACTTGCTTGCTGGTTTCTCGGGTGTCAGCAGGTCCTTCATTAAGGCGTATGTTTTCGAGCCACAGCTGGTCAAGAGATGGGCTCTTCTCTTGTCTGCCTTATTGTCGCCCAACCAGTCTTTGGTTACAAAGCTTTGCTGGAGCCTTTCTATAAAGTCCTCCCAATTATCTCCACATTGTATTTTTCCTCTGAGCCATTGTTCGCCATTCTGTGGATTCTGTAATCCCGTAACTCGTTGCCAATGTAAAGTCCTGTCCCCTCAGTACAGATTCACACGAGGCACATACTGAAGTCAAGGTTACTCTGGACCTGCACCTTTATTACACAGCTCTCGAATGCCACACTTGCCTGAGACCTGTCCTTATATACCTGTCTGGGACAGGTATCCAGTGTCACCTGCAAGTGCACCCCTGGTGGTCAGGTAAGCTTATGGTTACAGGTCATCTCTAGTTACAGTCATGTATAGCATGGTAAGATACAGTTATGTACAGTAGTGTGAGATACATGACAGGGGAGAACATGAAAACAAGACTCACCTGCTGCCTGGCTAATTCTCTTGTGACCATAGATTGAGAGCGAGAGAGAGAGTGAGCGAGAGAGAGTGAGCGAGAGAGAGAGACTTCACAAAGCAAACCGATATTGTCTGGGAAATGAGGAAGCTGCAACAATTTGTCAACCCCAGTTGTGTAACAACCAAAGTCCAACTGGTGCCCAGCTTACACAACGGGTTTTACTGGTAATGGATTGGAAACGAGTTTCAGTTTCAATTTCCAAGTTCTGGGAGCAACTTATTCCCGGGATTCCGATTCATTTTGGCTGCGATTGGCTGGATTCCACTGCACCCGCTCTCCGATATCATCATCATCATCATAGACAGTCCCATGGAATCGAGGAAGACTTGCTTCCACTCTAAAAGTGAGTTCTCAGGTGACTGAACAGTCCAATACAGGAATTACAGTCTCTGTCACAGGTGGGACAGACAGTGGT
>NC_091986.1:221357037-221389537 GCF_044704955.1 Pristiophorus japonicus | reverse complement strand
AGGAACAGGAGGAGACCATTCAGCCCCTCGAGCCTGTTACACAGGAACAGGAGCAGACCATTCAGTCCCTCGAGCCTGTTACACAGGAACAGGAGGCCATTCAGCCCCTCGAGCCTGTTACACAGGAACAGGAGGAGACCATTCAGTCCCTCGAGCCTGTTACACAGGAACAGGAGACCATTCAGCCCCTCGAGCCTGTTACACAGGAACAGGAGGAGGCCATTCAGCCCCTCGAGCCTGTTACACAGGAACAGGAGGAGGCCATTCAGCCCCTCGAGCCTGTTACACAGGAACAGGAGGAGACCATTCAGTCCCTCGAGCCTGTTACACAGGAACAGGAGGAGACCATTCAGCGCCTCGAGCCTGTTACACAGGAACAGGAGGAGGCCCATTCAGCCCCTCGAGCCTGTTACACAGGAACAGAAGGAGACCATTCAGCCCCTCGAGCCTGTTACACAGGAACAGGAGGAGGCCATTCAGCCCCTCGAGCCTGTTACACAGGAACAGGAGGAGGCCCATTCAGCCCCTCGAGCCTGTTACATAGGAACAGGAGGAGACCATTCAGCCCCTCGAGCCTGTTACACAGGAACAGGAGGAGACCATTCAGTCCCTCGAGCCTGTTACACAGGAACAGGAGGAGACCATTCAGCCCCTCGAGCCTGTTACACAGGAACAGGAGGAGGCCCATTCAGCCCCTCGAGCCTGTTACACAGGAACAGGAGGAGGCCATTCAGCCCCTCGAGCCTGTTACACAGGAACAGGAGGAGGCCATTCAGCCCCTCGAGCCTGTTACACAGGAACAGGAGGAGACCATTCAGTCCCTCGAGCCTGTTACACAGGAACAGGAGGAGACCATTCAGCCCCTCGAGCCTGTTACACAGGAACAGGAGGAGGCCCATTCAGCCCCTCGAGCCTGTTACACAGGAACAGGAGGAGGCCATTCAGCCCCTCGAGCCTGTTACACAGGAACAGGAGGAGACCATTCAGTCCCTCGAGCCTGTTACACAGGAACAGGAGGAGACCATTCAGCCCCTCGAGCCTGTTACACGGGGACAGGAGGAGGCCCATTCGACCCCTCGAGCCTGTCACACAGGAACAGGAGGAGGCCCATTCAGCCCCTCGAGCCTGTTACACAGGAACAGGAGGAGGCCATTCAGCCCCTCGAGCCTGTTACACAGGAACAGGAGGAGGCCATTCAGCCCCTCGAGCCTGTTACACAGGAACAGGAGGAGGCCCATTCAGCCCCTCGAGCCTGTTACACAGGAACAGGAGGTGGCCATTCAGCCCCTCGAGCCTGTTACACAGGAACAGGAGGAGGCCATTCAGCCCCTCGAGCCTGTTACAGAGAAACAGGAGGAGCCCATTCAGCCCCTCGAGCCTGTTACACAGGAACAGGAGGCCGCCTATTCAGCCCCTCGAGCCTGTTACAGAGAAACAGGAGGCCGCCCATTGAGCCCCTCGAGCCTGTTACACAGGAACAGGAGGAGGCCCATTCGGCCCCTCGAGCCTGTTACACAGGAACAGGAGGAGGCCATTCAGCCCCTCGAGCCTGTTACACAGGAACAGGAGGAGGCCCATTCAGCCCCTCGAGCCTGTTACACAGGAACAGGAGGAGACCATTCAGCCCCTCGAGCCTGTTACACAGGAACAGGAGCAGACCATTCAGTCCCTCGAGCCTGTTACACAGGAACAGGAGGCCATTCAGCCCCTCGAGCCTGTTACACAGGAACAGGAGGAGACCATTCAGTCCCTCGAGCCTGTTACACAGGAACAGGAGGAGACCATTCAGCCCCTCGAGCCTGTTACACAGGAACAGGAGGAGGCCCATTCAGCCCCTCGAGCCTGTTACACAGGAACAGGAGGAGGCCATTCAGCCCCTCGAGCCTGTTACACAGGAACAGGAGGAGGCCATTCAGCCCCTCGAGCCTGTTACACAGGAACAGGAGGAGGCCCATTCAGCCCCTCGAGCCTGTTACATAGGAACAGGAGGAGACCATTCAGCCCCTCGAGCCTGTTACACAGGAACAGGAGCAGACCATTCAGTCCCTCGAGCCTGTTACACAGGAACAGGAGGCCATTCAGCCCCTCGAGCCTGTTACACAGGAACAGGAGGAGACCATTCAGTCCCTCGAGCCTGTTACACAGGAACAGGAGGAGACCATTCAGCCCCTCGAGCCTGTTACACAGGAACAGGAGGAGGCCCATTCAGCCCCTCGAGCCTGTTACACAGGAACAGGAGGAGGCCATTCAGCCCCTCGAGCCTGTTGCACAGGAACAGGAGGAGGCCATTCAGCCCCTCGAGCCTGTTACACAGGAACAGGAGGAGACCATTCAGTCCCTCGAGCCTGTTACACAGGAACAGGAGGAGACCATTCAGCCCCTCGAGCCTGTTACACAGGAACAGGAGGAGGCCCATTCAGCCCCTCGAGCCTGTTACACAGGAACAGAAGGAGACCATTCAGCCCCTCGAGCCTGTTACACAGGAACAGGAGGAGGCCCATTCAGCCCCTCGAGCCTGTTACACAGGAACAGGAGGAGACCATTCAGCCCCTCGAGCCTTTTACACAGGAACAGGAGGAGACCATTCAGCCCCTTGAGCCTGTTACACAGGAACAGGAGGAGACCATTCAGTCCCTCGAGCCTGTTACAGAGGAACAGGAGACCATTCAGCCCCTCGAGCCTGTTACACAGGAACAGGAGACCATTCAGCCCCTCGAGCCTGTTACACAGGAACAGGAGGAGACCATTCAGCCCCTCGAGCCTGTTACACAGGAACAGGAGACCATTCAGCCCCTCGAGCCTGTTATAGAGAAACAGGAGGCCTCCCATTCAGCCTCTCGAACCTGTTACACAGGAACAAGAGGCCACCCATTCAGCCTCTCTAGCCTGTTACAGAGAAACAGGAGGAGGTCCATTCAGCCCCTCGAGCCTGTCCCGCCATTCAGTTGGATCTTGGCCGATCTGTATCTTAATTCCATCTCCCCGCCTCGGTTCGGTAAAACCCTCAATACCTGTAATGTCATCATCATAGGCAGTCCCTCGGAATCGAGGAAGACTTGCTTCCACTCTAAAAGTGAGTTCTCAGGTGACTGAACAGTCCAATACGGGAATTACAGTCTCTGTCACAGGTGGGACAGACAGTGGTTGAAGGAAAGGGAGGGTGGGACTGGTTTGCCGCACGCTCCTTCCGCTGCCTGCGCTTGGTTTCTGTATGTTCTCGGCGACGAGACTCGAGGTGCTCAGCGCCCTGTAATGTACGCACCCCGCGAGTATGCTCACAGGTTTGTTGAGCTGTTGAGTTGGGAGTGGCTGAGCCAGTCACATGATGTTCACAAGACTCAATAAAACCCCAGCCAGTTGGGTTCGGGGGATCCACGATGAGGCAGGTGGTTGTGAGCCTGGTGGATGAACTGGTAATGTGTAGTGTGATTGTTAAACCTTTGTTAAACCAACTAGTTCTTAATAGCAATGTGTTGCTATGGATTCTTAAGCAAAGAACCCACGAAGCAAATACATTACAATACTCTTACCCAACAAAAATCTGTTTTTTCAATTGACCCACAGCGTTTTGGGGGAGAGAGTTCCAGATTCCCAGCTGGGGGAGAGAGTTCCAGATTCCCAGCAGCCTTTGTGTGAAGAAGTGCTCCCTGACATCACCCTGAACGGCCGTGCTCTAATTTTAAGGTCCTGCCCCTTGTTCTGGACTCCCCCCACCAGAGGGAACAGTTTCTCTCGATCCACCCGATCGAATCCTGTAATCATCGTAAACCCCTCGATCAGATCGTCCCTCAATCTTCTACACTCGAGGGATACAGGCCCAGTCTGTGCAGCCTGCCCTCGGGATTTAACCCTTTCAGCCCCGGGGGTATCAGTCTGGGGAATCTTTGCCCCGAGCAATCGCGCCTGTAGGACACGTCTCCAGCCGGAATCTCCCCGGCTCAGGGTCCTCGAGCTGGAGTGCGAGTTGGAGACGCACCGACACATAAGGGAGGGGGAGGAATTTCTGGACAGTTTTATCCAGAATAAAGTCACCGCCCCCCCCCCCCCCCACTAGAGGAAAGCACAGGTTCAGGACGGGGAGGGTGTGACTGTTAGGGAGCCGGGGATTTAGGGGAGGTTGAGAAGGTGGTCCCACAGACACTGGTCCTGCCCAACACGTATGGTGTACATGCTACCTGTGGGGTCAAGGAGAAGGACAGCGGGGAGGGCAGACACAAGGCAGACCAGGGCACCGTGGCTCAGGAGGCTGTCTGGGGCGGGGGAGGGTGATGTCATGTATCTTACATTATTATATATAACTGTATCCTAACAGCTATACATGACTGTAATAAAATATGACCTGTAACCACCAGCATACCTTACCACCGGGGGTGCACTTGCAAGAGACAGCTATATAAGGGCAGGTCTCAGGCAAGTGCAGCATTCCAGAGCTGCACTTATAAAGGTGCAGGTCCAGAGTGACCTTGACTTCACGACATGCCTCGTGTGAATCTGTACTGAGGGGACAGGACTTTACAGTGGCGACGAGTTACGGGATTACAGAATCCACAGAATGGCGAACAACAGATCAGATGAAAAGTACAATGCAGGAGACAATTGGGAGGACTTTATAGAAAGGCTCCAGCAAAGCTTTGTAACCAAAGACTGGTTAGGCGACGATAAGGCAGACAAGAGAAGAGCCCATCTCTTGACCAGCTGTGGCTCGAAAACATACGCCTTAATGAAGGATCTGTTGGCACCCACCCGAGAAACCATCAAGCAAGTCGTTTGAAGAATTGTGCACACTGGTAAGAGACCACCTGAAGCCAGCGAGCAGCCTACACATGGCCAGACACAGGTTCTACAACTACAGACGCTGTGTGGGCCAGAGCATACCCGACTTCGTGGCGGAACTTCGGAGGTTGGCTAGTTTATGTGAGTTCTCCGATGAACTGAGGAGAGAAATGCTGAGAGACTTTTTCATTGAAGGAATAGGCCACGCAGGCATATTCCGAAAGCTCATAGAGACCAAGAACCTGACCTTAGAGGCAGCAGCACTGGTTGCACAGACATTCTTGGTAGGGGAAGAAGAAATGAGGTTGATTTACAATGCAGGTACGACAACTAACGAAATATCGGAACAAGAATTTCACAGCACTAAACAAGCTGCTACCCCCACACACAGACAAAACCGGGAGAACAGGCTCTCGACAGCAGGCAGAAGCCATCAAGGGCCACAGGAACGGCCGTTCACACCTCATCAACCCACAATGTGAACAATCAACTACAAACTGAGAAAAGCTCAAGAGAGATCAGCCAGACGCAGCTCATTCTTTGGGAACAATGGAACAGGTCTGTGCTGGAGGTGTGGGGGTGGGCACTCGTCAAGGGGATGTCGATTTCAGCAGGCTGTTTGCAGAAATTGTGAATATACAGGGCATTTGGCCCGCATGTGCAAAAAAACAGCAGCTCAGCTGGTATACGAATCGGATGGGTCGGAAAGCAGACCAGAAGATGGTGGGGACAGTACCCGGGACACCGATGTACAGCGGGTCAACATGATCAATGGCCGCTGCTCCTACAACAGGACGCCTCTTATAATGATGAGGGTCCTACTCAACGGGATACCTGTCAACATGGAGCTGGATATGGGAGCGAGTCAATCTCTCATGGGCGCTCAACAATTTGAACAACTGTGGCCGCATAAAAGAGGCAGACCAAAACTCACAAGGGTCGACACCAAACTAAGGACCTATACCAAAGAAATCGTACCAGTCCTCGGCAGCGCCATGCTCTCTGTCACACACAAATGGACAGTGAACCGACTTCCCCTGTGGATTGTCCCCGGAGACCCCCCAGCACTGCTGGGGAGAAGCTGGCTGGCAAAACTAAACTGGAAATGGGATGATGTCGATGCCATGTCATTAGAGGAATGGACCTCCTGCTCAACAGTTATAAAGCGATTTGAACATCTATTTCAGCCAGGTGTGGGCACTTTCAAAGGGGCCAAAGTCAAAATCTACATCACACAGGATGCTAGACCGGTCCATCACAAGGCCAGAGCTGTACCGTATGTGATGAGGGAAAAGATTGAACACGAACTAGACAGGCTTCTGCGGGAAGGCATTATATCATCTGTGGAATTTAGCGACTGGGCAAGTCCCATCGTCCCAGTCATGAAGCCTGATGAATCCGTACAAATCTGTGGGGACTACAAATCTACCATAAACAGAGTCTCCCTACAGGACCAGTACCCGCTGCCCAGAGCGGAGGACTTATTTGCTACATTGGCTGGAGGTAAACCTTTCTCAAAACCAGACCTCACATCTGCGTATATGACGCAAGAATTGACCGAGGAATCCAAGCTACTCATCACCATCAACACACATCGAGGTCTTTTCATGTACGATCGATGCCCATTCGGCATCAGGTCGGCAGCTGCCATATTCCAGCACAACATGGAGAGTCTGCTCAAGTCCATCCCGGGGACAGTTGTATTTCAAGACGACATACTTTTCACAGGCAGGGACACCGACTCCCATCTCCATAATTTGGAGGAAGTAGTAAAGCGGTTGGATCAGGTAGGCCTACGAGTCAAGAAATCCAAGTGTCTGTTTCTCGCACCGAGGTTGAATTTTTGGGCAGAAGGATTGCCGCTGATGGAATCCGCCCAACTGAGTCCAAAAGAGAAGCAATTCGCCTGGCACCCAGGCCCCGGAATGTCTCGGAACTGCGCGCCTTTCTCGGGCTACTCAATTACTTTGGGAACTTTATGCAGAACTTAAACACACTGCTGGAGCCTCTCCACATGCTACTCAGGAAGGGGTGCGATTGGTTTTGGGGGACGCCCAGGAACTCGCCTTCAATAAGGCACGCAACCTTCTGTGTTCCAACAGTGTTTTGACTTTCTTTGACCCAGGTAAAAAGCTAGTTCTCACATGCGATGCATCAGCGTATGGGGTCAGGTGCATTTTACAACATGTCAATAGTGCGGGCAAATTACAACCCATAGCTTATGCCTCCAGGTCACTTTCGCGGGCGGAGCGCGGGTACGGAATGGTAGAGAAGGAGGCGCTCGCGTGCGTGTATGGTGTCAAAAAGATGCACCAATACCTTTTCGGGGCCAAGTTCGCGTTAGAAACCGACCACAAGCCCCTCACGTCCCTCCTATCCAAGAGCAAGGCAATAAACGCCAACGCCTCGGCGCACATTCAACGGTGGGCATTCATGCTGGCATCCTACGACTACACCATAAGGCACAGACCAGGCACAGACAACTGTGCTGACGCGCTCAGCAGGCTACCCCTGGCGACCACGGAAGGGTCTGACGAACAGGACTGTGAGATAGTCATGGCAATCAATGCCTTTGAGTCCACAGGTTCGCCCATGACGGCTCACCAAATCAGAGCCTGGACAGCCAGCGACCCCACGTTATCCTTAGTAAAAAGATGTGTCCTAACCGGTGACTGGGCAGAGGCTCGCGATGCCTGCCCCGAGGAATTAAAACCCTTTCACAGGCGCATGCATGAGCTATCACTACAAGCAAACTGCCTGTTGTGGGGCAGCCGAGTAGTCATGCCTCTGCGAGGCAGAGAGGCATTTGTCCGGGAGCTCCACCGCGAGCACCCGGGGATCATTCTCATGAAGACCATAGCCAGATCCCATGTCTGGTGGCCTGGTATTGACGCGGACTTGGAGCTCTGCGTCCGAAGGTGCACCATTTGTGCCAACTCAGCAATGCCCCCAGGGAGGCTCCACTGAGCCCCTGACCCTGGCCTACCAAACCGTGGTCGCAGGTGCACGTAGACTATGCGGGCCCATTCATGGGAAAAATGTTCCTCGTAGTTGTAGATGCATTTTCAAAGTGGATCAAATGCACCATTTTAAACTCGAGCATAACCTCCACCACTGTGGAGAGCCTCGCAACCATGTTTGCAACGCACGGAATCTCTGACATATTGGTCAGTGACAATGGTCCGTGCTTCACCAGCGCAGAATTCCAAGACTTTATAATTGACCACGGCATAAATCACGTCAAGACGGCACCGTTCAAGCCGGCCTCCGGCGGAGAGAGCAGTGCAAATCATTAAACAAGGCATGCTTAAAATCCAAGGTCCCACGCTGCAGGGTCGCCTGTCGCGACTGCTGCTGGCATACAGATCTCGTCCGCACTCACTGACTGGGATCCATCCCCCCCCCCGTGCAACTGTTGATGAAAAGGACTTTAAAAACAAGGCTCTCATTAATCCTCCCAGACATGCACGAAATCGTTGAGGCAAAGCGCCGTCAGCTGACTGAGTACCATGACAGAAATTTGAGGGGGAGACGGAATGAGATAGGGGACAAAGTGTTTGTACTAAACTATGGCAGGGGTCCCAAATGGCTTGCAGGGACAGTAACGGGCAAGGAAGGAAACAGGCTACTGGTATTGCAAATGGACAATGGCAAAACCTGCCGGAGGCATGTAGACCAAGTCAAAAGCAGATTCACCAACAACACTGCGGAACCAGAGGCAGACTACAATGTGGAACTCGCACCACACCTGGTGAACAGACAGAGGGAACAACCTGAGGAAAGGGCAATCCCAACAGACAGCCCAGGCGAGTCAACAACAATCACACCAATCGAAACAGACAGCCCAGACGAGATACCAGCAACTACACCCAAAGAAAAACAGACACCAAGGCAAACAACTGAACCACAACTCAGACGCTCCACGCGAGAGCGTAGACCACCTGAGAGACTGAACCTATAAAGACAATAAGACCTTGGGCGAGGGTGATGTCATGTATCTTACATTATTATATATAACTGTATCCTAACATGCTATACATGACTGTAATAAGATATGACCTGTAACCACCAGCATACCTTACCACCAGGGGTGCACTTGCAAGAGACAGGTATATAAGGAGAGGTCTCAGGCAAGTGCAGCATTCCAGAGCTGTGAAATAAAGGTGTAGGTCCAGAGTGACCTTGACTTCACTACATGCCTCGTGTGAGTCTGTACTGAGGGGACAGGACTTTACAGGGGGAGCGTGGGGTGAGCAGAATAGAGATGCAGGAGTGATAGGGGGCTCTATAATTAGGGGATAGATAACGTCCTCTGCAGCCAAGAACGAGAATCCCGAAGGGCATGTGCCAGGGTGAGGGATATCTCATGGCAGCTGGAGAGAAACTTGGAAAGGGAGGGGGGTAAATCCAGTTGTCGTGGTCCATATCGGAACAAACGACAGAGGTCGGAACAGGGAGGAGGTCCTGCTGATGGGGTATCAGGAGTCAGGCTCCAAATTAAAAAGCAGGACCTCGAGGGGAATAATCTCAGGATTATTGCCCGAGTCACGTGCAAATTGGCATAGAAGCCGACGGATCAGGAGAATTAACACGTGGCTAAAGGGCTGGTGTGGGGAAGGTGGGTTCCTTGTCATGGGACACTGGCACCAGTTCTGGGACAGGAAGGAGCTGTACCGATGGGACGGGCTCCACCTGACCCGGGATGGGACCCGTGTCCCAGCGGAAAGGGTAAATAGGGAGGTGGCAAAGGCTGTAAACTCGTTAGATGGGGGGAGGGATCTACAGGAAACGTAACCAACCTAAATATAAACAAAACAGGAAAGGAGAACATCGGACAGAATAAAGGGAATACATTGATGGCAGGGGAATAAATAGAGTTATACAACAGGAGTCTAAAAAGGTGGTTAAACAAGGAGGGAGAAATTCCTATTAAAAATGAGTTAAACTGTCTGTACAGCAATGTACAGAGTGTCCGTAATAAAACGGGGGAGCTGGAGTTAATCGTGCGTTGTGAGGAACCAGACACAATAGGGATTACTGAGACATGGCTACAGAAATATCAGGACTGGGAATTAAACATTGCAGGATATAATATATTTATAAAGACAGAGAGGGGGAAAAGGGGAGGTGGAGTAGCCGCACTTATCCGGGATAACACAATGGCAGTAGGCCAAAGTGACGCACCCATCAGCAAGACAGAAATAGAATCCATATGGATCGAGATAAAAGATAATAATGGATCGATCACACGAGGGGTAGTCTACAGACCACCTGATAGTGGGAGGGAGGTGGAGGAAGAAATATACAGACAGATTAGGGAAATTAGTAAAAAACATAGAATAATAATCATGGGGGATTTCAACTACCCCGATATTAATTGGACAGAAGAGGTCGGTAAAGGGGATAAGGGAATGCAGTTCCTACAATGTGGACAGGACTCCTTTCTAACTCAATGTGTAAAAAGCCCAACAAGGGAGGATTCGCTATTGGATCCAGTAATGGGGAATGAACCAGAGCAGATAAGGGAAGTAAAAGTCGGGGAGCATCTAGGCAATAGTGACCATAATATAATATGCTTTAAGATGATAACTGAGGACAGAAGTATGACGAAAACCAGGGTAATAGATTGGAGAAAAGCCAATGCCCAGGGAATTATAGACCAGTCAGCTTAATCTCGGTGGCAGGAAAAATAATGGAATCCCTACTAAAGGGGAAAATAGAAAAATATCTAGAAACCAAAAATATAATCATGAATAGTCAACATGGATATAGAAATATAGAAACATAGAAAATAGGTGCAGGAGTAGGCCATTCGGCCCTTCGAGCCTGCACTGCCATTCAATGAGTTCATGGCTGAACATGCAACTTCAGTACCCCATTCCTGCTTTCTCGCCATACCCCTTGATCCCCCTAGTAATAAGGACTACATCTAACTCCTTTTTGAATATATTTTGTGAATTGGCATCAACAACTTTCTGTGGTAGAGAATTCCACAGGTTCACCACTCTCTGGGTGAAGAAGTTTCTCCTCATCTCGGTCCTAAATGGCTTACCCCTTATCCTTAGACTGTGACCCCTGGTTCTGGACTTCCCCAATATTGGGAACATTCTTCCTGCATCTAACCTGTCTAAACCCGTCAGAATTTTAAACGTTTCTATGAGATCCCCTCTCATTCTTCTGAACTCCAGTGAATACAAGCCCAGTTGATCCAGTCTTTCTTGATATATCAGTCCTGCTATCCCTGAAATCAGTCTGGTGAACCTTCGCTGCACTCCCTCAATAGCAAGAATGTCCTTCCTCAAGTTAGGAGACCAAAACTGCACACAATACTCCAGGTGTGGCCTCACCAAGGCCCTGTACAACTGTAGTAAGCCCCTGTACTCAAATCCCCTCACTATGAAGGCCAACATGCCATTTGCTTTCTTAACCGCCTGCTGTACCTGCATGCCAACCTTCAATGACTGATGTACCATGACACCCAGGTCTCGTTGCACCTCCCCTTTTCCTAATCTGTCACCATTCAAATAATATTCTGTCTTTCTGTTTTTACTACCAAAGTGGATAACCTCACATTTATACACATTATACTTCATCTGCCATGCATTTGCCCACTCACCTAACCTATCCAAGTCACTCTGCAGCCTCATAGCATCCTCCTCGCAGCTCACACTGCCACCCAACTTAGTGTCATCCGCAAATTTGGAGATACTACATTTAATCCCCTCATCTAAATCATGAATGTACAATGTAAACAGCTGGGGCCCCAGCACAGAACCTTGCGGTACCCCACTAGTCACTGGGAATCAAAAGGGAAAGTCTGGCTTGACCAACGTGATTGAATGTTTTGAAGAGGTAACTGAGAGAGTAGACCATGGTAATAGAGTAGATGTAATTTATCTAGATTTTAAAGGTCTTCAATAAGGTCCCCCATAATAGACTGATAAACAAGGTCAGAGAATGTGGAGTCAAGCCTATGGGGGAGAAGGCAATAGAGGGTTATGCTGATAGAGTTAGATGAGGAAAGACGGGAGGAGGCTCGAGTGGAGCATAAACGCCGGCATGGACTGGTTGGGCCGAACGGCCTGTTTCTGTGCCGTATCGAATATAGAAACATAGAAAATAGGTGCAGGAGTAGGCCATTCGGCCCTTTGAGCCTGCACCACCATTCAATAAGATCATAGTTGATCATTCCCTCAGTACCCCTTTCCTGCTTTCTCTCCATACCCCTTGATCCCTTTAGCCGTAAGGGCCATATAATCCTATATAATCCTATGTAATCCTATGTAATCTGTACTGTTTACCCTCGCTCTTAACTCTGTCCTGTTGCCTTCTCTCTATTCCCCATTTACTACCTGGATATATCGATCGTAATCTTGCTCTGTGACCAGGCCTGCCAACTTGAGATTTGCTGCGTCCATTCACCACTCCAAACCCAAGCCCAACACTCCCATTCCCCCTTTTCCTTTCCTCTCCATCCCTCCCTGACTGTTCTCCCCTGACATCATGCCTCCTTTCACCTCTCCTCTCTCGGATACTCTGCCCTCCCAAATCCCTACCCCAACCCTCCATCACTCCCCGACCGTCCTAATCTCCTGCCGCTGTCCCAGGCTTGGCTCCCTCCTGGACAAGCCCATAGCTTCCCTCTGAGCTTCTCTTGGCATCCTACGGGGGGCCCATCGAGGCCCTCGTCGCTGCCTCCTCACGAGCAGGAACCCTGACTGTCCCGTCCTACACTCTCTCCGATCATCCCGCCCACTGGGGGCTGATCTTTCCGATCTTCACCCCCCCCCCCCCCCACCCTGCTCCCCCCCAGCGCTGACCCTGAGGACGTAGGCAGTGGGGCAGCCATCATTGATCCTCTTCACATCTCTCTCCAGAACGTCCGTTCCCCTGCGAACAAGGCCCTTCCCATCCGTGAGCTTATGGTGGATGATGATATCGACGTCATGGTCCTGACAGAAACCTGGTTGAGGGGGGCGATGACACCTTACCCTGAAATTAAGCTCCCCGCCCGGCCATACCCTCCTCCGCACTCCCTCCGACCCCCACCCCGCCCATCCCCCAGCCCCCCACTCCGCCCATCCCCCCGCCCCCCACCCCGCCCATCCCCCGCACCCCATCCCCCCGCCCCCCACCCCGCCCATCCCCCCGCCCCCCCACCTCGCCCATCCCCCGCGCCCCCCCCACCCCCCGCACCACCCCCCACCCCGGCCTCCAAAATCACCACATTAATGATGTCCCTTATCGCCAAATCTCACCTTGATCTGTCCCCCTGCACATCCCTCATCACTTCTGTAATATATGTAAGCACTCTAGTAATGACCCCACGAGGCAAGGTATTGTGCTTGAACTGTAGTGACCTTAGTCCGTTTACTGAAGCTCCCTGAATGAGGACACCAAGAGGTGAGCTCCCTTTTATACTGGGTTATCTGCAATGTACAGGTGACCCTTAGGTCTCCACCAGTAGCACCCCCTGGTGGTAAAGGTATGGTGTATACAGTGTGAGGGTGCGGGGCCCAGAAGAGCCAAGGGCCCAGGGGCAGCACTGCGATGTGTGCGCACTGGGTCCGTGCAGCAGAGCTGGTCTCCAGTCGTCCTGGTTAACCCTTGCCACTGGACCAAGACCTCGCTCTGTCAAACCCGTGTGGTGGCTGGTGTGCAACGGTCACCCCACGTTAAAAAAAGCCACACACAGGCATCTTCCACCCCCTCAACTGGAGTTCAGGACTGGAGCATCGGGCCCTTCATTGAAACACTGGTGAACTTGTGGAAGCAAGTCATCCTCGTTCGAGGGACCGCCTATGATGATGAAACACCTGTGAACTTGTGGAAGCAAGTCATCCTCGCTCGAGGGACCGCCTGTGATGATGATGATGATATAATGTGAAGATATATTCAGTGGTCTAATGTTACACTACATACTTTATACATACACAAGAACTTCCTTATATCGATCTCTGCCCAGAATCCTCCTGGAATGCAAAGATAACCCTAGACTCCTTTTCTCCACCACAAACTGTCTTCTTAAACGCCTCTCCCCTGTCTCCTCCACCCTCACCTCCAACAATAAGTGCGAGGAGCTCATGGACTTCTTGCTCACTAAGATTGGGTCAGCTGCCTCTCCCTTCACCGAGCCCACTGAGTCAAACCTCCTCTAAAGTTCACACGTTCCCTAGCCCTGAACTCGCATCTTTCTCAAGTTCATCTCCTATCACCCCTCCTGTGCTCTCTGAGTTCATCTTGTCTAAAAGACCCACTTCCTGCTCCCTCGATCCTATTCTCACCAAACTGCTGACCACCCAACTTTCCTTCCTGGTCCTCAGGTTAGCTGATATTGTAAACGGTTCTCTCTTCTCAGCTACTATCCTCCTCCCCTTCAAATCTGCCATCAACCCCCCAACTCCTCAAAAAAACAGCTCTCGACCCCTCCATCCTTGCAACTATCACCCCATCTCTAGCCTCCCGTTCCTCTCCAAAGTCCTTGAACGTGTTGTCACCTCCCAAATCCGTGCCATTCTTTCCCACAATTCCATGTTTGAACCCCTCCAATCGGGTTTCTGTCCCTGCCACAGTCCCGAAATACTCTCATCAAAGTCACAAATGACAGCCTTTGTGACTGTGATAAAGGCAAACTATCCCTCCTCGTCCTTCTCGACCTGTCTGTGTCATGTATCTTATATGGCCACTGTTGGTACTATCACAAGATGTGCCACCAGGGGGCACCGCAGTGGGAGACTCGTAGGTTACCTGTACAGGTGTGCCAGGCCGAGTATAAAAGGCAGGCCACCAGGTGTGATCCTCACTCTGGAGTTAACTAATAAAGGACTAAGGTCACTACAGTTCAAGTACAACACACTGCCTCGTGGAGTCATTATCAGAGCATCTAAAGACATAATAGTCTGCAGCCTTTGACACGTTGACCACTCTATCCTACTCCAACACCTCTCCACCATCGTCCAGCTGGGTGGGACTGCACTCGCCTGGTTCCATTCTTATCCATCTAATCGTAGTCAGAGAATCTCCTGCAACGGCTTCTCTTCCCGCCCCCGCATCGTTACCTCTGGTATTCCCCAAGGATCTATCCTTGGCCCCCTCCTATTCCTCATCTACATGTTGCCCCTCGGCAACACCATCCGGAAACACAGCGTCAGTTTCCACATGTACACTGATAACACCCAGCTCTACCTCACCCCACTTCTCTCCACCCCTCCACGGAGATTGATGATCTGGAATTGATGATTTAGGAACATCGGAACATCGGAACAGGAGGAAGCCATTCAGCCCCTCGAGCCTATTCCACCATTCAATGAGATCGTGTCTGATCTGTGACCTAACTCCATCGACCCGCCTTTGGCCCTTATCCCTTAATATCTTTGGTTAACCAAAATCTAAAAAGCTCAGATTTAAATTAACAATTGACCCCCAGCATCAACTGTCATTTGCGGAAGAGAGTTCCAAACTCCTACTGCCCTTTGTGTGTAGAAGTGTTTCCTAATTGGTCCTGAAAGGTCTGGCTCTAGTTGTTAGACTCTGCCCCTAGTCCCAGACTCCCCAACCAGCGGGAACAGTGTCTCTCTATCTACCCTATCTGTTTTGGTCTCCTAATCTGAGGAAGGACGTTCTTGCTATTGAGGGAGTGCAGCGAAGGTTCACCAGACTGATTCCCGGGTTGGCAGGACTGACATATGAGGAGAGACTGGATCAACTGGGCCTGTATTCACTGGAGTTTAGAAGAATGAGAGGGGATCTCATAGAAACATATAAATTTCTGACGGGTTTGGACAGGTTAGATGCAGGAAGAATATTCCCGATGTTGGGGAAGTCCAGAACCAGGGGACACAGTCTAAGGATAAGGGGTAAGCCATTTAGGACCGAAATGAGGAGAAACTTCACTCAGAGAGTTGTTAACCTGTGGAATTCCCTGCCGCAGAGAGTTGTTGAGGCCAGTTCATTGGATATATTCAAGAGGGAGTTAGATATGGCCCTTACGGCTAAAGGGATCAAGGGGTATGGAGAGAAAGCAGGAAAGGGGTACTGAGGTGAATGATCAGCCATGATCATATTGAATGGCGATGCAGGCTCGAAGGGCCAAATGGCCTACTCCTGCACCTATTTTCTATGTTTCTATGTTTTCCCCTTAATATCCTGAAAACTTCGATCAGATTCCCCCTTAACCTTCCAAATTCTAGGGAATACAACCCTAATTTGTGTAATCTAGTGTTGTAATTTAACCCTTGGAGCCTGGGTATCATTTTGGAGGCTCCATGAATATCGCCATCCTCAATGATGGCAGAGCCCAGCACCTGAGTGTAAAAGACAACGCTGAAGTGTTTGCAATCATCTTCAGCCAGAAGTGCCGAGTGGATGATCCATATCGGCCTCCTCCTGAGGTCCCCACCATCACAGAAGCCAGTCTTCAGCCAATTCGATTCACTCCATGTGATATCCAGAAACGACTGAGCGCACTGGATACAGCAAAGGCTGTGGGTCCCAACAACATCCTGGCTGTTGTGCTGAAAACGTGTGTTCCAGAACTACCCGTGCCTCTAGCCAAGCTGTTCCAGTACAGCTACAACGCTGGCATCTACCCGACAATGTGGAAAACTGTCCAACTGTCGGGTATGGTAGCATTGTGGTTCTGTTACCGGGCCAGTAATCCAGAGCCCTGGACTAATCTTACCATGGCAGCTGGGGAATTTAAATTCAGTTAATTAAGCATATTTGGAATTAAAAAGCTAGTATCAGTAAGGGTGACCATGAAACTACCGGATTGTCGTAAAAACTAATGTCCTTCGGGGAAGGAAATCTGCCGTCCTTACCCGGTCTGGCCGATATGTGACTCCAGACCCACAGCAACGTGATTAACTCTTAACTGCCCTCTGAAATGGCCTAGCGAGACACTCGAGGGGCAATTAGGGATGGGCAATAAATGCCAGCCGTGCCAGCGATGCCCACATCATGTGAACTGAATTTTTTTCAAAAAGTTGTGTCCTGTCCACAAAAAGGACAAATCCAAATTGGCCAATTACTGTCCCTTCAGTCCACTCTCAATCATCAGCAAAGTGATGGAAGGTGTAGTCGACAGTGTTATCAAGCGGCCCATACCAATAACCTGCTCACCGATGCCCAGTTTGGGTTCCGCCAGAACCACTCGGCTCCAGACCTCATTACAGCCTTGGTCCAAACATGGACAAAAGAGCTGAATTCCAGAGGTGAGGTGAGAGTGACTGCCCTCAACATCAAGGCAGCATTTGACCGAGTGTGGCATCAAGGATCCCTAGTAAAAGTGAAGTCAATGGGAATCGGGGAAAACTCTCCACTGGCTGGAGTCATACCCAGCACAAAGGAAGATGGTTGTGGTGGTTGGAGGTCAATCATCCCAGCCCCAGGACATCACTGCAAGAGTTCCTCAGGGCAGTGTACTAGGCCCAACCATCTTCAGCTGTTTCATCAATGACCTTCCCTCCATCATAAGGTCAGAAGTGGGGATGTTCGCTGATGACTGCACAGTGTTCAGTTCCATTCACAACCCCTCAGATAATGGAGCAGTCCGTGCCCGCATGCAGCAAGACCTGGACAACATTCAGGTTTGGGCTGATAAGTGGCAAGTAACATTCACCCCACACAAGTGCCAGGCAATGACCATCTCCAACAAGCGAGAGTCTAACCACCGCCCCTTGACATTCAGCAACATTACCATCGCCGAATCCCCCACCATCAACATCCTGGGGGTCACCATTGACCAGAAACTTAACTGGACCAGCCACATAAATATTGTGGCCACAAGAGCGGGTCAGAGGCTGGGTATTCTGTGGTGAGTGTCTCACCTCCTGACTCCCCAAAGCCTTCCCACCATCTACAAGGCACAAGTCAGGAGTGTGATGGAACACTCCCCACTTGCCTGGATGGTGCAGCTCCAACAACACTCGAGAAGCTCGACACCATCCAGGACAAAGCAGCCGCTTGATGGTCACCCCATCCACCACCTTCAACACTCACTCCCTCCACCACCGGCGCCCCCTGGCTGCAGTGTGTACCATCTACAAGATGCACTGCAGCAACTCGCCAAGGCTTCTTCGGCAGCATCTCCCAAACCCACGACCTCTACCACCTAGAAGGACAAGGGCAGCAGGTACATGGGAACACCACCACCTCCACGTTCCCCTCCCAGTCACACACCATCCCTTGACTTGGGAATATATCGACCGTTCCTTCATTGTCGCTGGGTCACAATCCTGGAACTCCCTCCCTAACAGCACTGTGGGAGCACCTTCACCACACGGACTGCAGCGGTTCAAGAAGGCGGCTCACCACCACCTTCTCAAGGGGCAATTAGGGATGGGCAATAAATGCCGGCCTTGCCAGCGATGCCTACATCCCAGGAACGAATTTTTAAAATTCTGGTAAACCTATGCTGCACTCCCTCCAAGGACATGAGAATATAAGAAACAGGAGCAGGAGTCGGCCATTCGGCCCCTCGAGCCTGCTCCGCCATTAAATAAGATCACGGCTGATCTGATCATGGACTCAGCTCCACTTCCCTGTCCGCTCCCCATAACCCCTTATTCCCTTATCGGTTAAGAAACTGTCTATTTCTGTCTTAAATTTATTCAATGACCCAGCCTCCACAGCTCTCAGGCAGCGAATTCCACAGATTTACAACCCTCAGAGAGAAGAAATTTCTCCTCATCTCAGTTTTAAATGGGCGGCTCCTTATTCTAAGATCATGCCCCCTAGTTCTAGTCTCCCCCATCAGTGGAAACATCCTCTCTGCATCCACCTTGTCAAGCCCCCTCATAATCTTATACGTTTCGATAAGATCATATCTCATTCTTCTGAATTCCAATGAGTAGAGGCCCAACCTACTCAACCTTTCCTCATAAGTCAACCCCCTCATCCCCGGAATCAATCTGGGGAACCTTCTCTGAACTGCCTCCAAAGCAAGTATATCCTTTCGTAAATATGGAAACCAAAACTGCACGCAGTACTCCAGGTGTGGCCTCACCAATACCCTGTATAACTGTAGCAAGACTTCCCTGCTTTTATACTCCATCCCCTTTGCAATAAAGGCCAAGATTCCATTGGCCCTTCCTGATCACTTGCTGTACCTGCAAACTATCCTTTTGTGTTTCATGCACAAGTACCCCCAGGTCCCGCTGTACTGCGGCACTTTGCAATCTCTCCATTTAAATAATAACTTGCTCTTCAATTTTTTTTTCTGCCAAAGTGCATGACCTCACACTTTCCAACATTATACTCCATCTGCCAAATTTTTGCCCACTCACTTAGTCTGTCTATGTCCTTTTGCAGATTTTTTGTATCCTCCTCACACATTGCTTTTCCTCCCATCTTTGTATCGTCAGCAAACTTGGCTACATTACACTCAGTCCCTTCTTCCAAGTCGTTAATATAGATTGTAAATAGTTGGGGTCCCAGCACTGATCCCTGGACAATATATCCTCCCTCAGGTGTGGGCCCAGAACTGCTCACAGTGCTCCAGGTGTGGGCTAACCAGGGCTTTGGTATAGTTACAGCAGAACTTCTACCCCCTTGTATCCTAGTTCTCTAAATATAAAGCCCAGCATCACATTAGCCTTTGTGATTATTTTCTGTACCTGTCTGTGACACTTTAATGATCCCTGTACCTGGAGTCTCTTTGGACCTCCATGTTTGAGCATTTCACCATTTAGACAGTATCCTGTTCTATCTGTTCTGGTCCAAAGTGGACAACCTCATATTTGTATATATTGCAATTGATTTACCACAGTTGTGCCCATTCACTTAATCTATCAATAAGCCTTTGTCCTTTTATGTTTCCATCCACATTGCCTACAATACCGCCTATCTTTGTGTCATTGGCAAATTTGGATATGTGGCTTTCTATCCCGTCATCTACGTTGTTGATGTTTGTTGTTGGTAGAAAAAGCCATATAATCATCATCATCATCATAGGCAGTCCCTCGGAATCGAGGAAGACTTGCTTCCACTCTTAAAATGAGTCCTTAAATGGCTGAACAGTCCAATACGAGAACCACAGTCCCCGTCACAGGTGGGACAGATAGTCATTGAGGGAAGGGGTGGGTGGGATTGGTTTGCCGCACGCTCCTTCCGCTGCCTGCGCTTGGGTTTCTGCATGCTCTCGACGATGAGACTCGAGGTGCTCTTCCACGCTGTTCGGCAGGAGCTGGCTGGGAAAGATACGCTGAAACTGGGACGATGTCCGAGCGCTTTCGTCCATCGACGACACCTCATGTGCCCAGGTCCTAAGCAAGTTCCCCTTGCTGTTCGAACCAGGCATCGTGAAGTTCCAAGGAGCAAAAGTGCAGATCCATTTGATTCCGGGGGCGCGACCCATCCATCACAAGGCGAGAGCGGTACTGTATATGGTGAGGGAGAGGGTGGAGATCGAGCTGGACAGGCTGCAACGAGAGGGCATCATTTCGCCGATCGAATTCAATGAGCGGGCCAGACTGATTGTTCCAGTCCTCAAGGGAGACGGCACCGTCAGAATCTGTGGTGATTACAAAGTAACTATCAATCGTTTCTCACTGCAGGATCAATACCCGCTACCAAAGGCTAACGACCTATTTGTGATGCTGGCGGGAGGGAAAACGTTCACGAAGCTGGACTTGACCTCGGCCTACATTACGCAGGAGCTGGAGGAATCTTCGAAAGGCCTCACCTGTATCAACACGCACAAAGGTCTCTTCATTTACAACAGATGCCCGTTGGGGATTCGTTCGGCCACGGCGATATTCCAGAGGAACACCATGGTCTTCCAGGACGACATCTTGGTTACAGGTCGGGACACCGTCGAGCACCTGCAGAACATGGAAGAGGTTCTTAGTCGGCTTAATCATAAGAACATAAGAACATAAGAATTAGGAACAGGAGTAGGCCATCTAGCCCCTCGAGCCTGCTCCGCCATTCAACAAGATCATGGCTGATCTGGCCGTGGACTCAGCTCCACTTACCCGCCCGCTCCCCGTAACCCTTAATTCCCTTATTGGTTAAAAATCTATCTATCTGTGACTTGAATACATTCAATGAGCTAGCCTCAACTGCTTCCTTGGGCAGAGAATTCCACAGATTCACAATCCTCTGGGAGAAGGAATTCCTTCTCAACTCGGTTTTAAATTGGCTCCCCCGTA
The DNA here is from genome assembly GCF_044704955.1 of Pristiophorus japonicus. Lineage (NCBI taxonomy): Eukaryota > Metazoa > Chordata > Chondrichthyes > Pristiophoridae > Pristiophorus > Pristiophorus japonicus. Next base: position 221,368,613 of record NC_091986.1, on the reverse strand, counting down.
TTTTGAGGCTGTGCCCCCTAGTTCTAGTCTCCCCGGCCAGTGGAAACAACCTCTCTGCCTCTATCTTGTCTATCCCTTTCATTATTTTAAATGTTTCTATAAGATCACCCCTCATCCTTCTGAACTCCAACGAGTAAAGACCCAGTCTACTCAATCTATCATCATAAGGTAACCTCCTCATCTCCGGAATCAGCCTAGTGAATCGTCTGTGTACCCCCTCCAAAGCTAGTATATCCTTCCTTAAGTAAGGCGACCAAAACAGCACGCAGTACTCCAGGTGCGGCCTCACCAATACCCTGTACAGTTGCAGAAGGACCTCCCTGCTTTTGTACTCCATCCCTCTCGCAATGAAGGCCAACATTCCATTCGCCTTCCTGATTACCTGCTGCACCTGCAAACTAACCTTTTTGGATTCATGCACAAGGACCCCCAGGTCCCTCTGCACCGCAGCATGTTGTAATTTCTCCCCATTCAAATAATATTCCCTTTTACTGTTTTTTTTCCAAGGTGGATGACCTCACATTTTCCGACATTGTATTTCATCTGCCAAACCTTAGCCCAACTCAGAGAGTTGTTAACCTGTGGAATTCCCTGCCGCAGAGAGTTGTTGATGCCACTTCATTGGATATATTCAAGAGGGAGTTAGATATGGCCCTTATGGCTAAAGGGATCAAGGGGTATGGAGAGAAAGCGGGAAAGGGGTATTGAGGTGAATGATCAGCCATGATCTTATTGAATGGTGGTGCAGGCTCGAAGGGCCGAATGGCCTACTCCTGCTCCTATTTTCTATGTTTTCTATGTTGACTTCACGGGGGAGTGATGTTATGTATTTAACCCCTTGTAACCTGTATCACACCACAACCAGAGGGCCTAGCTGTTGGAGTCCCAAGGGATCCCAGCATCCCTTGGGAGCACGGTATATAAGCAGGCCACCCATGAGGTACCTGCACTCTGGAGTCTCATTAAAGGAGCTAAGGTCACACTTGCTCATTATACACAGTACTCAGTTTCATCCTTTATTATGAGCTTCTCAGGTTAATCGGGTCTTGATGGGGGAATCAGGTTTGCCAGGGCATTTGGAGAACCTACTGTTCTCTGGGACCCTTAACAGCGGTCCGCTCCATCAGAACAGGTGTATAGAGCTTCGGATTAGCACCTATCCAGCTCGCACAGCCCAGTTACAATCGATCCTCTAATGTCCATGGGCTATGGGAGGGGATTCAATGGGTGGGGAGAATCAGTGCTCGGGGAGAGTGTCCATGGGCTCAGGCATCGTTACCGCTGGTATTCCCCAAGGATCTATCCTTGGCCCCTCCTATTCCTCATCTACATGTTGCCCCTCGGTGACATCATCCGGAAACACAGCATCAGTTTCCACATGTACACTGAGACACCCAGCTCTCCCTCACCCCCACTTCTCTCAAACACTCCTCGGTCTCTCAATTGTCAGACTTGCCTGTCCCACATCCAGTTCTGGATAAGCAGACATTTTCTCCAATTAAATATTGGGAAGACCGAAGCCATTGTTTTCTGTCCCCACCACAAACTCTGTTCCCTGGCCACTGACTCCATCCCTCTCCCCAACTCCTGTCTGAGGCTGAACCGGATTGTTCACAACCTTGGCGTTATACTTGACCCCGAGATGAGCTTCCGACCACATATCCGCTCCATCTCCAGAAATGTGTATTTCCACCTCCGTAACATCGCCTGTCTCCGCCCCTGCCTCAGCTCATCCGCTGCTGAAACCCTCATCCGTGTCTTTGTTACCTCCAGACTTGACTATTCCAACACACTCCTGGCTGGCCTCCTACATTCTACACGACGTAAACTAGAGGTGATCCAAAACTCGGCAACCCGTGTCCTAACTCGCACCGAGTCCCACTCACCCATCACCCCCTGTGCTCGCTGCCCCGTGTCCTAACTCGCACCGAGTCCCGCTCACCCATCACCCCCTGTGCTCGCAGCCCCGTGTCCTAACTCGCACCGAGTCCCACTCACCCATCACCCCCTGTGCTCGCTGCCCCGTGTCCTAACTCGCACCGAGTCCCACTCACCCATCACCCCCTGTGCCCCGTGTCCTAACTCGCACCGAGTCCTACTCACCCATCACCCCCTGTGCTCGCTGCCCCGTGTCCTAACTCATAGAAACATAGAAACATAGAAAATAGGTGCAGGAGTAGGCCATTCGGCCCTTCTAGCCTGCACCGCCATTCAATGAGTTCATGGCTGAACATTCAACTTCAGTACCCCATTCCTGCTTTCTCGCCATACCCCTTGATCCCCCTAGCAGTAAGGACCTCATCTAACTCCTTTTTGAATATATTTAGTGAATTGGCCTCAACAACTTTCTGTGGTAGAGAATTCCACAGGTTCACCACTCTCTGGGTGAAGAAGTTCCTCCGCATCTCGGTCCTAAATGGCTTACCCCTTATCCTTAGACTGTGACCCCTGGTTCTGGACTTCCCCAACATTGGGAACATTCTTCCTGCATCTAACCTGTCTAACCCCGTCAGAATTTTATATGTTTCTATGAGGTCCCCTCTCATTCTTCTGAACTCCAGTGAATACAAGCCCAGTTGATCCAGTCTTTCTTGATAGGTCAGTCCCGCCATCCCGGGAATCAGTCTGGTGAACCTTCGCTGCACTCCCTCAATAGCAAGAATGTCCTTCCTCAGGTTAGGAGACCAAAACTGTACACAATACTCCAGGTGTGGCCTCACCAATGCCCTGTACAACTGTAGCAACACCTCCCTGCCCCTGTACTCAAATCCCCTTGCTATGAAGGCCAACATGCCATTTGCTTTCTTAACCGCCTGCTGCACCTGCATGCCAACCTTCAATGACTGATGTACCATGACACCCAGGTCTCTTTGCACCTCCCCTTTTCCTAATCTGTCACCATTCAGATAATAGTCTGTCTCTCTGTTTTTACCACCAAAGTGGATAACCTCACATTTATCCACATTATACTTCATCTGCCATGCATTTGCCCACTCACCTAACCTATCCAAGTCGCTCTGCAGCCTCACAGCATCCTCCTCGCAGCTCACACTGCCACCCAACTTAGTGTCATCTGCAAATTTGGAGATACTACATTTAATCCCCTCATCTAAATCATTAATGTACAGTGTAAACAGCTGGGGCCCCAGCACAGAACCTTGCGGTACCCCACTAGTCACTGCCTGCCATTCTGAAAAGTACCCATTTACTCCTACTCGCACCGAGTCCCGCTCACCCATCACCCCCTGTGCTCGCTGCCCCGTGTCCTAACTCACACCCAGTCCCACTCACCCATCACCCACTGTGCTCACTGCCCCGTGTCCTAACTCGCACCGAGTCCCGCTCACCCATCACCCCCTGTGCTCACTGCCCCGTGTCCTAACTCGCATCGAGTCCCGCTCACCATCACCCCCTGTGCTCGCCGACCTACAATGGTTCCTGGTTAAGCAACGCCTCTATTTCAAAATTCTCATCCTTGTTTACAAATCCCTCCATGGCCCTCGCCCCTCCCTATCTCTGTAATCACCTCCAGCCCCACAACCCCCCGAGATATCTGCGCTCCTCTAATTCTGCCCTCCTGACCATCCCCGATTATAATCGCTCCACCATCGGTGGCCGTGCCTTCTGTTGCCTGGGCCCCAAGCTCTGGAACTCCCTCCCTAAACCTCTCCACCTCTCTACCTCTCTTTCCTTCGTTAAGATGTTCGTTAAAACAACAACAACAACTTGTATTTATGTAGTGCCTTTAACGTCGTGTAACGTCCCCAGGCGCTTCACAGCAGTGTGATGCGATAAAAATGGGACACCGAGCCACATAGGGAGATATTAGCGCAGGTGACCAAAAGCTGGGTCAAAGAGGTCGGTTTTAAGGAGCATCTTGAAGGAGGAGAGAGAGGTGGAGAGGTTTAGGGAGGGAGTTCCAGAGCTTGGGGCCCAGGCAGCTGAAGGCACGGCCACCGATGGTGGAGCGATTATAATCAGGGATGGTCAGGAGGGCAGAATTAGAGGAGTGCAGACATCTCTCCCCCTTTCACCCAGCTTTTGGTCACCTGCCCTAATATCTCCTTGTGCGGCTGGGTTTAAATTTTTGTTTGCTAATCGCTCCTGTGAATCGCTGCGGGATGTTTTATTACGATCAAGGTGCTATTGAAATGCACGTTGGTGTTGTGACTGTCGAAGGAGGTCAGACTGAACGGAGCCAGTTAAATCGAACATCACTGACCTGACGAAATAGAAGAAGGATTTGGGAGTTGGGATGATGTTGAAGGGGACAGGAAGTGTCAGTCCCTCCCGGAAATAGCAAAGGTACAGTCTCGATCTGGCAAACTTCCACTCCACATCCGCATCGTCCTGGAAACGGCACAAGCACAGTGAGGTCAAAGGGTTGGGCAAGTTAGGTCGGTCCTGCCTCGGGGACCGAGATTATCTCAACACAACAGCAAGCCCCACCCCTCTGACCCACCTTCTCACCAGTTACAGCACGGGGTTAGATACAGAGTAAAGCTCCCTCTACACTGTCCCATCAAACACTCCCAGGGCAGGTACAGCACGGGTTAGATACAGAGTAAAGCTCCCTCTACACTGTCCCATCACACACTCCCAGGGTAGGTACAGCACGGGGTAAGATACAGAGTAAAGCTCCCTCTACACTGTCCCATCACACACTCCCAGGGCAGGTACAGGAGGGGTTAGATACAGAGTAAAGCTCCCTCTACACTGTCCTATCAAACACCCCCAGGGCAGGTACAGCACGGGGTTAGATACAGAGTAAAGCTCTCTCTATACTGTCTCATCAAACACTCTCAGGGCAGGTACAGGAGGGGTTAGATACAGAGTAAAGCTCCCTCTACACTGTCCCATCAAACACCCCCAGGGCAGGTACAGCACGGGGTTAGATACAGAGTAAAGCTCCCTCTACACTGTCCCATCAAACACTCCCAGGGCAGTTACAGGGGGTTAGATACAGAGTAAAACTCCCTTTACACTGTCCCATCAAACACTCCCAGGGCAGGTAAAGCACTGGTTAGATACAGAGTAAAGCTCCCTCTACACTGTCCCATCAAATACTCCCAGGACAGGTACAGCACGGGTTAGATACAGAGTAAAGCTCCCTCTACATTGTCCCATCAAACACTCCCAGGGCAGGTACAGCACGGGTTAGATACAGAGTAAAGCTCCCTCTACACTGTCCCATCAAACACTCCCAGGACAGGTACAGCACGGGTTAGATACAGAGTAAAGCTCCCTCTACACTGTCCCATCAAACACTCCCAGGGCAGGTACAGCACGGGGTTAGATACAGAGTAAAACTCCCTCTACACTGTCCCATCAAACACTCCCAGGGCAGGTAAAGCACTGGTTAGATACAGAGTAAAGCTCCCTCTACACTGTCCCATCAAACACTCCCAGGACAGGTAAAGCACTGGTTAGATACAGAGTAAAGCTCCCTCTACACTGTCCCATCAAACACTCCCAGGACAGGTACAGCACGGGTTAGATACAGAGTAAAGCTCCCTCTGCACTGTCCCATCAAACACTCCCAGGGCAGGTACAGCACGGGGTTAGATACAGAGTAACGCTCCCTCTACACTGTCCCATCAAACACTCCCAGGGCAGGTACAGCACGGGTTAGATACAGAGTAAAGCTCCCTCTGCACTGTCCCATCAAACACTCCCAGGGCAGGTACAGCACGGGGTTAGATACAGAGTAACGCTCCCTCTACACTGTCCCATCAAACACTCCCGGGGCAGGTACAGTAGACTACCATTGCCCACCATCGGGGTGGAGATGGCACAGCCGGCAGATTTAGTTATGGTAATGGAAGCATTCGAGAGTGAGCAATCACCTGTTACTGCCCGACAGATTAGAACCTGGACGACCCAGGACCCCTTACTGTCCTCAGTAAAAGCTATGTGCTCCGTTAGAGATGCAGGAAGAAATAAAGCCGTACCAGCGGCGCAAAGATGAAATGTCTCTACAGGCAGACCGCCTCCTATGGGGTAATCGGGTAGTGGTGCCATAAAAGGGCAGAGACACTTTCATTAGTGATCTCCACAGTATCCACCCAGGCATTGTAATGATGAAAGCGATAGCCAGATCCCACGTGTGGTGGCCCGGTATCGATGCAGACTTAGACTCCTGTGTGCACAAATGTAATACATGTTCCCAGTTAAGCAATGCACCCAGGGAGGCGCCACTAAGTTTATGGTCCTGGCCCTCCAAACCGTGGACTAGGGTTCATGTCGACTATGCAGGCCCATTCTTGGGAAAAATGTTCCTTGTGGTTGTAGATGTGTACTCCAAGTGGATTGAATGTGTGATACTGTCGGCAAGCACGTTTGCTGCCACCATTGAAAGCCTGCGGGCCATGTTTGCCACGCACGGCCTGCCTGATGTCCTTGTGAGTGACAATGGGCCGTGCTTTACCAGTGCCGAATTCAAGGAATTCATGACCCGCAATGGGGTCAAACATGTCAAACAGCGTCCAACGGTCAGGCAGAACGAGCAGTTCAAACAATCAAGCAGAGCTTGAAAAGGGTAACTGAAGGCTCACTGCAGACTCGCCTATCCCGAGTTGGAGGCAGATCGGAGGCAGGAGCTCGAGGTGCGTGGAGAGGCCTATAAAGGCGGAGCTTGTGCAGCTCCAGCCGGGAGAAAAAGCAAAAAAGTAGAAAGGAATCAAAAGGCGACGTCACAGCCAAAGGGGTAAGTGATTGGCTGGTGATTGGTGAGTAGCTTTTCTTTTTCTTTTTTATATCAGTAAGTAACCTGTTAACATTGTTGTCGCCAAATTAAGTTAATCTAAGGGTTAAGTCATGGCAGGAGAGCTCGGTCACGTGTTATGCTCCTCCTGTACCATGTGGGAAGTCAGGGACGCTTCCGGTGTCCCTGACGACTACGTGTGCGGGAAGTGTATCCGCCTGCAGCTCCTGACGGACCGCGTTGCGGAATTGGAGCTGAGGGTGGATTCACTCTGGAGCATCCACGATGCTGAGAATGACGTGAGTATCACGTGTAGCGAGTTGGTCTTACCGCAGGTGAAGGGTCCACAGCCAGATAGGGAATGGAAGACCAGCAGGAAGAGCAGTGCAAGGAAGTAGTGCAGGGGTCCCCTGCGGTCATCCCCCTGCAAAACAGATACACCGCTTTGGGTACTGTTGAGGGAGATGACTCATCAGGGGAGGGCAGCAGCAGCCAAGTTCATGGCACCGTGGCTGGCTCTGTTGCACAGGAGAGCAGGAAAAAGGGTGGGAGAGCGATAGTGATAGGGGATTCAATTGTAAGGGGAATAGATAGGCGTTTCTGCGGCCGCAACCGAGACTCCAGGATGGTATGTTGCCTCCCTAGTGCAAGGGTCAAGGATGTCTCGGAGCGGGTGCAGGACATTCTGTAAAGGGAGGGTGAACAGCCAGTTGTCGTGGTGCACATTGGTACCAACGATATAGGTAAAAAAAGGGATGAGGTCCTACAAGACGAATTTAAGGAGCTAGGAGCTAAATTAAAAAGTAGGACCTCAAAAGTAGTAATCTCAGGATTGCTACCAGTGCCACGTGCTAGTCAGAGTAGGAATCACAGGATAGCTCAGATGAATACGTGGCTTGAGGAGTGGTGCAGCAGGGAGGGATTCAAATTCCTGGGGCATTGGAACCGGTTCTGGGGGAGGTGGGACCAGTACAAACCGGGCGGTCTGCACCTGGGCAGGACCGGAACCAATGTCCGAGGGGGAGTGTTTGCTAGTGCTGTTGGGGAGGAGTTAAACTAATATGGCAGGGGGATGGGAACCAATGCAGGGAGACAGAGGGAAACAAAATGGAGACAGAAGCAAAAGTCAGAAAGGAGATGAGTAAAAGTGGAGGGCAGAGAAACCCAAGGCAAAGAACAAAAAGGGCCACTGTACAGCAAAATTCTAAAGGGTCAAAGTGTAATAAAAATCAAGCCTGAAAGCTCGGTGCCTCAATGCGAGGAGTATTCGGAACCCAGGAGAGGGCTCCGAGCTAGTTAGAGTGGGTGAGAGCTCAGATGAACAGGACCCCAAGAAAGAATGCAAAAGGCAGGAGGCAACAGAGCAGAGTAGCACTGGGGCAAGTGTAAACCACAAGGTGATAGGAAGGGACAATATGTATGAATATAAAGGGGCTGCAGGAGGGGTCAAAACTAAAAATCGTGGGCCACATTGTCCACATGCCTGACACGAGACTCCCAAAGCAAGTGCTCTACTCGGAACTCCTACACGGCAAGCGAGCCCCAGGTGGGCAGAGGAAACGTTTCAAGGACACCCTCAAAGCCTCCCTGATAAAGTGCAACATCCCCACTGACACCTGGGAGTCCCTGGCCAAAGACCGCCCTAAGTGGAGGAAGAGCATCCAGGAGGGCGCTGAGCACCTCGAGTCTCGTCGCCGAGAGCGTGCAGAAAGCAAGCGCAGGCAGCGGAAGGAGTGTGCGGCAAACCAGTCCCACCCTCCCCTTTCCCTCAACCACTGTCTGTCCCACCTGTGACAGAGACTGTAATTCCTGTATTGGACTGTTCAGTCACCTGAGAACTCACTTTTAGAGTGGAAGCAAGTCTTCCTCGATTCAGAGGGACTGTCTGTGATTTGAAGTTGGTGATGTGAGAGATGTCTCCCAGGGATGGTGGTCTCCTGTCTGACCTTGTCCCAGGGCCGGGCCCAATTGCCCGTTTAAGAGTTTTTTTGGCTGTTCGCCATTTCCTGGTCGGTGTCACTGACTGAACTTCCTCTGAAGCGGGCGGTCACTTCCTCGATCGGCAGCCGGAGTGCGAGCGGAGGAGATGCGAGGTGAGTGTGGGATCGCGGCTCCGGCTGTCCCGGCGGAGGGGCGGGGGGACCCGGGGGGAGCCGCCCAACTCGCACCAACTTTCCCAAACTTTCCCCAAACTTTCCTTTCTTTGTCAAAAGTTTTCGCGGAGCCGCGGGAGAGGAGCTGGCGGCTGGGGGAGAGTCAGAGGGTGGGTCTGGGGCTGGGGGAGAGTCAGAGGGTAGGTCTGGGGCTGGGGGAGAGTCAGAGGGTGGGTCTGGGGGAGAGTCAGAGGGTGGGTCTGGGGCTGGGGGAGAGTCAGAGGGTGGGTCTGGGGGAGAGTCAGAGGGTGGGGCTGGGGAGAGTCAGGGGGTGGGTCTGGGGCTAGGGGAGAGTCCGATGGTAGGTCTGGGGCTGGGGGAGAGTCAGAGGGTGGGGCTGGGGCTGGGGGAGAGTCAGAGGGTGGGTCTGGGGCTGGGGGAGAGTCAGAGGGTGGGGCTGGGGCTGGGGGAGAGTCAGGGGGTGGGTCTGGGGCTAGGGGAGAGTCAGAGGGTGGGTCTGGGGCTGGGGGAGAGTCAGAGGGTGGGTCTGGGGCTAGGGGAGAGTCAGAGGGTGGGTCTGGGGCTAGGGGAGAGTCAGAGGGTGGGTCTGGGGCTAGGGGAGAGTCAGAGGGTGGGTCTGGGGCTAGGGGAGAGTCAGAGGGTGGGTCTGGGGCTGGGGGAGAGTCAGGGGGTGGATCTGGGTCTGGGGGAGAGTCAGAGGGTGGGTCTGGGGCTGGGGGAGAGTCAGAGGGTGGGTCTGGGGCTGGGGGAGAGTCAGAGGGTGGGTCTGGGGCTGGGGGCGAGTCAGAGGGTGGGGCTGGGGGAGAGTCTGGGGCTGGGGGAAGAGACAGAGGGTGGGGCTGGGGGAGAGTTAGAGGGTGGGTCTGGGGCTAGGGGAGAGTCTGGGTCGGTCTGGGGGGGAGGGGGGTCTGGGAAGGGGGGGGAAGAGAGTTTGGGGTCTGGGAAGGGGGGGAGAGGGCCGGGGGCGAGTCTGGGGTGGGGGGTGAGTCTGGGAGAGGCAGGAAGAGAGTCTGGGGGTGGGGGGGGGGAAGAGAAAAAGTGTCTGGGGAGGGTGGGGAAGAGAAAAAGAGTCTGGGGAGGGGAGGGGGAAAAGAGTCTGGGGAGGGGAGGGGAGGGGGAAAAGAGTCTGGGGAGGGGAGGGGAGGGGAAAAGAGTCTGGGGAGGGGAGGGGAGGGGGAAAAGAGTCTGGGGAGGGGAGGGGAGGGGGAAAAGAGTCTGGGGAGGGGAGGGGAGGGGGAAAAGAGTCTGGGGAGGGGAGGGGAGGGGGGAAAAGAGTCTGGGGGAGGGGAGGGGGAAAAGAGTGAGGGGAGGGGAGGGGAGGGGGAAAAGAGTCTGGGGAGGGGAGGGGAGGGGGAAAAGAGTCTGGGGAGGGGAGGGTAAAAAGAGTCTGGGGGAGTGGGGGAGAGAGTCTGGGTTCTGGGGGGGGGCGGTTCTCGGGGAGGGAGAGTCTGGGTCTGGGAAGGGGGGAGAGAGTCTGGGGTCGGGGAAGAGAGATTGGGGTCTGGCGGAGGGGGGGAAAGAGAGTCTGGGCGGGGGCGAGTCTGGGTTCTGGGGGGGTGGTTCTGGGGGAGGGAGAGTCTGGGATCTGGCGGGGGGGGGGGGGGGGAGGGAGAGTCTGGGATCTGGCGGGGGGGGGGCGGTCTGGGAAAGGGGGGAAAGAGTTTGGGGTCGGGGGGAGGGGAAGAGAGTCCAGGTCTGGGGGTGGGGGAGGTAGGTTCTGGGTCTGGGGGAGGGGGGGAGGAGTCTGGGTCTGTGGAGGGGGGGGGAAAGAGGTTCTGGGTCGAGGGCGAGTCTGGGGGGGGGCGCGAGTCTGGGGGAGGGAGAGTCTGCGGGGGGGTGGGGAGAGAGAGCCATGGGGGGGGTGGGAAGAGAGAGAGAGAGTCTTGGGGGGGGGGGGGGGGGGGGAAGGTCTGCGGCGGGGTGAGGGGAGAGAGAGGGTCTGGGAAGGGAGAGTCTGGGCCGGGGGTGGGGGAAGAGAGAGCCTGGGGGTGCGGAGTCTGGAGTTGAGTTGAGGGGAGTGGGGGGGGGGGGGGGGGGGGAGTCTGGGGTCCGGGAGGGGAGGGGAGAGAGTCTGGGTCCACACCCGACTCTGGGCGCTCTCTCCCTGGGCCGGGTAGCTAAGTTCCCTCCGATCCTCCATCGGACATTTTGAACCAGCAGCTGAGAGTCTGGAGCACAGACTGAATTTCCTCCCTCACACCCCTCTCCTCGCTCACTCTGCCTCTGTCCTCGCTCGCTCTCTGTCCCTCGCTCATGTCCATCCCTCTCTCTCTCTCTCCCTCTCTGTCCCTCCCTCTCTCTCCCTCTCTGTCCCTCCCTCTCTCTCTCTCCCTCTCTGTCCTCCCTCTCTCTCTCTCTGTCCCTCCCTCTCCCTCTCTCTCTGTCCCTCCCTCTCTCTCTCTCTCTCTGTCCCTCTCTCTCTCTCTCTCTCTCTGTCCCTCCCTCTCTCTCTGTCCCTCCCTCTCTCTCTCTCTCTGTCCCTCCCTCCCTCTCTCTCTCTCTGTCCCTCCCTCTCTCTCTCTGTCCCTCCCTCTCTCTCTCTGTCCCTCCCTCTCTCTCTCTGTCCCTCCCTCTCTCTCTCTGTCCCTCCCTCTCTCTCTCTCTGTCCCTCCCTCTCTCTCTCTCTGTCCCTCCCTCTCTCTCTCTCTGTCCCTCCCTCTCTCTCTCTCTGTCCCTCCCTCTCTCTCTCTCTGTCCCTCCCTCTCTCTCTCTCTCTCTCTCTCTCTGTCCCTCCCTCTCTCTCTCTCTCTCTGTCCCTC
>NC_091986.1:221346341-221353841 GCF_044704955.1 Pristiophorus japonicus | reverse complement strand
TCTCTCTCCCCCCGTCTCTTCCCCGTCTCTTCCCCGTCTCTCCCCCGTCTCTCCCCCCCTCTCCCTCTCCCCCGTCTCTCCCCCCCTCTCTCTCTCCCCCCCCCTCTCTCTCTCCCCCCCCCCCCTCTCTCCCCCCCCTCCCCCGTCTCTCCCCCCCTCCCCCGTCTCTCCCCCCCCTCTCTCTCTCCCCCCCCTCTCTCTCTCCCCCCCCTCTCTCTCTCCCCCCCCTCTCTCTCTCTCCCCCCCCTCTCTCTCTCCCCCCCCTCTCTCTCTCCCCCCCTCTCTCTCTCTCTCCCCCCCCCTCTCTCTCTCCCCCCCCTCTCCCTCTCCCCCTCTCCCTGCTGTCAGGGATGCTGAGCACACTGTCAGCTCGTGAGGATGTTCTAATTACCAAGGCATTTTCTGTCCTTTCGGAAGGGCTGGAGCACAGATTTGATACCGGGGTTGGGGTTGGGGTTGAGGGGGTTGGGGGGGGAGAGAATGAAAAAGTTACATTATGAGGATAGATTTGCATAGAATCGAGTATCGAAGATTAAACGGTGGTCTAATCGAGGGAAAATGTTAATTCTGTTGTGGATTTTTGAAACACTTGTGCGAGGGTTTGGGTGGTTGTGTGGTGTGGGGTGTCAGACCCTGTCTGCTGTGTGTGCAGAATCCATTTCCACAACCAGTTGGGGACGGAGATGGGATTTTGTACAGAAATTTTAAAGCAAATAAAAAGTGCCTGTTGCACTGTGTGTAGCGTGGGATGGGTGTGTGTGTGTTTGTGTCATCATCATCATCACGGGCAGTCCCTCGGAATCGAGGAAGACTTGCTTCCACTCCTAAAGTGAGTTCTCAGGTGACTGAACAGTCCAATACGGGAATTACAGTCTCTGTCACAGGTGGGACAGACAGTGGTTGAAGGAAAGGGAGGATGGGACTGGTTTGCCGCACGCTCCTTCCGCTGCCTGCGCTTGGTTTCTACATGCTCTCGGTGACGAGACTCGAGGTGCTCAGCGCCCTCCCGGATGCTCTTCCTCCACTTAGGGCCGTCTTTGGCCAGGGACTCCCAGGTGTCGGTGGGATGTTGCACTTTATCAGGGAGGCTTGAGGATGTCCTTAAAATGTTTCCTCTGCCCACCTTTGGCTTGTTTGCCGTGTAGGAGTTCCGAGTAGAGCGCTTGCTTTGGGAGTCTCGTGTCGGGCATGCGAACAATGTGGCCTGCCCAGCGGAGCTGATCAAGTGTGGTCAGTGCTTCGATGCTGGGGATGTTGGCCTGATTGAGGTGTATCTGTCCTCCCAGGGGATTTGTAGGATCTTGTGGAGACATTGTTGGTGGTATTTCTCCAGCGATTTGAGGTGTCTACTGTATATGGTCCACGACTCTGAGCCCTATAGGAGGGCGAGTATTACTACAGCCCTGTAGACCATGAGCTTGGTGGCAGATTTGTCTTTTACTTGGCTGGCATTTTGGGAGTGGGTGGGGGTGTGTGTGTGATTGTCGGGAGGCAGATCTCCTCCCTGGATAACTACAGCTGACTGAGGCCATTCATCCCATCTTCCAACACCCAACAGCCCAGTTCCCACCCTGGTCACGGCTTCTGGTCAGTCTCGAGGGTTTTTACTTCCAACTCTCTGCCCAGAGTCCATTCCAAGTCTCAATGGCTCTCAGTGTGAAGAAGAATGTCCTGATATCGGCCCTAAATTTGAACCTGTATGCTCTTGCCTTGCTCCCGCTGTTTAATTTAGTGAGATCCTCTGGACTGACCTTATCCGTTTCCCAACTGTCTTGTATCCCCGCCATCAGATCATCTCACAGATGCTTCCTTTCCAAAGTGAATATTGGGAAGCCCGAAGCCATTGGCCCTGAAATCCCGGCCTCCTGGGTCCGTACGGAGTGTGTACCAGGAAGGCATCGCAAAAAAGCGGTTTTTGGCGCACAATGCACATGCGTTAAAAAACGGCTTTTCCGATCCGTCATGTTTGTGGTTTGACCGACCCTCCACCACTCGGGGAGAAGGACGTTGGACGGGCAAGAGAGCAGTATTTCCCATCTCTTGCCCAGCGATCATCCTTAAAACTCTTGCGCATAGCCATTTTTTACTAGCGTAAGAGTTTAAAAACATATCAAAAACATCTTGAAATAAAATTTGAAAATACATATTTATGTTAAAAAAACCCTGTCCATTCAGGTAATTTAATTTTAAACCATAATAGAAACATAGAAAATAGGTGCAGGAGTAGGCCATTCGGCCCTTCGAGCCTGCACCACCATTCAATAAGATCATGGCTGATCATTCCCTCAGTATCCCTTTCCTGCTTTCTCTCCATACCCCTTGATCCCTTTAGCCGTAAGGGCCATATCTAACTCCCTCTTGAACATATCCAATGAACTGGCATCAACAACTCTTTGCGGCAGGGAATTCCACAGGTTCACAACTCTCTGAGTGAAGAAGTTTCTCCTCATCTCAGTCCTAAATGGCTTACCCCTTATCCTTAGACTGTGTCCCCTGGTTCTGCACTTCCCCAACATTGGGAACATTCTTCCTGCATCTAACTTGTCCAGTCCCATCAAAATTTTATATGCTTCTATGAGATCCCCTCTCATCCTTCTAAACTCCAATGTATAAAGGTCCAGTCAATCCAGTCTCTCCTCATATGTCAGTCCCACCATCCCGGGAATCAGTCTGGTGAACCTTCGCTGCACTCCCTCAATAGCAAGAACGTCCTTCCTCAGATTAGGAGACCAAAACTGAACACAATATTCCAGGTGAGGCCTCACCAAGGCCCTGTACAACTGCAGTAAGACCTCCCTGCTCCTATACTCAAATCCCCTAGCTATGAAGGCCAACATTTGCCTTCTTCACCGCCTGCTGTACCTGCATGCCAACTTTCAATGACTTTTTTTAAAAATCGGCAAATTTTTTTTTTCAAAAACATTTCTATCGTGAATTTATGTGAAGTGTATTTTTAATGTTTTATGTGGTGTTTGGGAGTGTTTCTGGAGTTTCAGACTTACGAATGAGAAAGTACTTTCCCGTGATTGGGTGTCCAGGCCCACGTGACTCCTGCGGATGTCCCGACGTGAATGCGCTCCGTTGCACAAGAAGAGGAGGCCTCGAGTCCGGGATCTCAGGCGAGCATTCGACCAAAAGGTAAGTGCGCATCTTTTGTCATATTTTTAGTCGAACCCCCGCGGGAAGCAGAAACCAGGATTTCAGAGTCTTTGGTTCCCGCCACAAACTCTGTTCCCCAGCCTCCGACTCCATCCCTCTCCCCAACTTCCATCTGAGGCTGAACCAGAGTCCGCAATCCTGGTGTCATATTTGACCCTGAAATGAGCTTTCAACCACATATCGCGGCATAACTAAGCCCGCCTATTTCCACCTCCGTAACATCGCCCGTCTCCGCCCCTGCCTCAGCTCATCTGCTGCTGAAGCCCTCACCCATGCCTTTGTTACCTCCAGACTTGACTATTCCAACGCACTCCTGACTGGCCTCCCGCATTCTACCCTACGTAAACTAGAGGTGATCCAAAACTCGGCTGACCCGTCTCCTAACTCGCACCAAGTCCCACTCACCTATCGCCCCCTGTGCTCACTGCCCCGTGTCCTAACTCGCACCGAGTCCCGCTCACCCATCACTCCCTGTGCCCCTTGTCCTAACTCGAACCGAGTCCCACTCACCCATCACCCCCTGTGCTCACTGCCCTATATCCTAACTCGCACCGAGTCCCGCTCACCCATCACCCCCTGTACTCACTGCCCGTGTCCTAACTCGCACCCAGTCCCACTCACCCATCACCCCCTGTGCTCGCTGCCCTGTGTCCTAACTCTCACCCAGTCCCGCTCACCCATCACCCCCTGTGCCCCGTGTCCTTACTCTCACCCAGTCCCGCTCACCCATCACCCCCTGTGCCCCGTGTCCTTACTCTCTCCCAGTCCCGCTCACCCATCACCCCCTGTGCCCCGTGTCCTAACTCTCTCCCAGTCCCGCTCACCCATCACCCCCTGTGCCCCGTGTCCTTACTCTCACCCAGTCCTGCTCAGCCATCACCCCCTGTGCCCCGTGTCCTAACTCTCACCCAGTCCCGCTCACCCATCACCCCCTGTGCCCCGTGTCCTTACTCTCACCCAGTCCCGCTCACCCATCACCCCCTGTGCCCCGTGTCCTTACTCTCACCCAGTCCCGCTCACCCATCACCCCCTGTGCCCCGTGTCCTTACTCTCTCCCAGTCCCGCTCACCCATCACCCCCTGTGCCCCGTGTCCTAACTCTCTCCCAGTCCCACTCACCCATCACCCCCTGTGCCCTGTGTCCTAACTCTCTCCCAGTCCCGCCCCGGCCCTGACCTACATTGGCTCCCGGTCCGGCAACGACTCTATTTTAAAATTCTCATCCTTGTTTTCAAATCCTTCCGTGGCCTTCGCCTCTCCCTATCTCTGTAATACATAAGAAATGGGAGCAGGAGTCGGCCATTTGGCCCCTCACGCCTACTCCATCATTCAATACGATCATGTCTGATCCGATCATGGACTCAGCTCCACTTCCCCACCCGTTCCCCATAACCCTCTATTCCCTTATCGGTCAAAACTCTGTCTATCTTCACCTTAAATATATTCAATGACCCAGTCTCCACAGCTCTCTGGGGCAGAGAATTCCACGGATTTACAACCCTCTGAGAGAAGAAATTCCTCCTCGTCTCAGTTTTAAATGGGCTGCCCCTGATTCTGAAACTATGCCCCCTAGTTCTAGATTCCCCCACGAGGGGAAACATCCTCTCTGCATCTACCCTGTCCAGCTCCCTCAGAATCTTATACGTTTCAGTAACATCACCTCTCATTCTTCTAAACTCCAATGAGTATAGGCCCAACCTGCTCAACCTTTTTTCATAAGACACAAATAACCTACTGGAAATACTAGGGGACCGAGGGTCTAGCGAGAAGGAGGAACTGAAGGATATCTTTATTAGGCGGGGAATTGTTTTAGGGAAATTGATGGGATTGAAGGCCGATAAATCCCTAGGGCCTGATAGTCTGCATCCCAGAGTACTTAAGGAAGTGGCCCTAGAAATAGTGGATGCATTGGTGATCATTTTCCAACAGTCTATCGACTCAGTTCTTATGGACTGGAGGGTATCTAATTTAACACCACTTTTTGAAAAGGGAGGGAGAGAGAAAACAAGTAATTATAGACCAGTTAGCCTGATATCAGTGGTGGGGAAAATGTTGGAATCAATTATTAAGGATGAAATAGCGCATTTGGAAAGCAGTGACAGGATCGGTCCAAGTCAGCATGGATTTATGAAAGGGAAATCATGCTTGACAAATCTTCTGGAATTTTTTGAGGATGTAACTAGCAGAGTGGACAAGGGAGAACCAGTGGATGTGGTGTATTTGGACTTTCAAAAGGCTTTTGACAAGGTCTCACACAAGAGATTGGTGTGCAAAAATCAAAGCATATGGTATTGGGGGTAATGTACTGACGTGGATAGAGAACTGGTTGGCAGACAGGAAGCAGAGAGTCGGGATAAACGGGTCCTTTTCAGAATGGCAGGCAGTGACTAGTGGGATGCCACAGGGCTCAGTGCTGGGACCCCAGCTATTTACAATATACATTAACGATTTAGATGAAGGAATTGAGTGTAATATCTCCAAGTTTGCAGATGACACTAAGTTGGGTGGCGGTGTGAGCTGTGAGCAGGATGCTAAGAGGCTGCAGGGTGACTTGGACAGGTTAGGTGAGTGGGCAAATGCATGGCAGATGCAGAATAATGTGGATAAATGTGCGGTTATCCACTTTGGTGGCAAAAACAGGAAGGCAGAATATTATCTGAATGGCGGCAGATTAGGAAAAGGGGAGGTGCAACGAGACCTGGGTGTCATGGTTCATCAGTCATTGAAAGTTGGCATGCAGGTACAGCAGGCGGTGAAGAAGGCAAATGGTATGTTGGCCTTCATAGCTGGGGGATTTGAGTATAGAAGCAGGGAGGTCTTGCTGCAGTTGTACAGGGCCTTGGTGAGGCCTCACCTGGAATATTGTGTTCAGTTTTGGTCTCCTAATCTGAGGAAGGACGTTCTTGCTATTGAGGGAGTGCAGCAAAGGTTCACCAGACTGATTCCCGGGATGGCAGGACTGACATATGAGGAGAGACTGGATCAACTGGGCCTTTATACATTGGAGTTTAGAAGGTTGAGAGGGGATCTCATGAAACATACAGGATTCTGACGGAATGGGACAGGTTCCATGCGGGAAGAATGGTCCCGATGTTGGGGAAGTCCAGAACCAGGGGACACAGTCTTAGGGTAAGGGGTAGGCCATTTAAGGCTGAGATGAGAAGAAACTTCTTCTCTCAGAGAGTTGTTAACCTGTAGAATTCCCTGCCACAGAGAGTTGTTGATGCCAGTTCACTGGATATATTCAAGAGGGAGTTAGATATGGCCCTTACGGCTAAAGGGATCAAGGGGTATGGAGGAAAAGCAGGAAAGGGGTACTGAGGGAATGATCAGCCATGATCTTATGGTGGTGCAGGCTCGAAGGGCCGAATGCCCTATTCCTGCACCTATTTTCTATGTTTCTATGTTAACCCCCTCATCTCCGGAATCAACCGAGTGAACCTTCTCTGAACAACCTCCAATGCAAGTATATCCTTTTGTAAATATGGAAACCAAAACTGTACGCAGTACTCCAGGTGTGGCCTCACCAATACCCTGTACAGCTGTAGCAGGACTTCTCTGCTTTTATACTCTATCCCCCTTGCAATCAAGACCAACATTCCATTGGCCTTCCTGATCACTTGCTGTACCTGCATACTAACTTTTTGTGTTTAATGCAGAAGTACCCCCAGGTCCCTCTGCACTGCAGCACTTTGTAAATGCTCCCCATTTAAATAATTCTGCTTTTTTATTTTTCCTAGCAAAGTGGATAACCTCACATTTCCCACATTATACTCCATCTGTCAAATGTTTGCCCACTTACTTTGGCCATTTCGGCCCATCGTGTCCACACCGGCCGACAAAGAGCTATCCGGCCTAATCCCACTTCCCAGCTCTCGGTCTGTAGCCCTGTAGGTTACGGCACTTCAGGTGCACATCCAGGTACTTTTTAAATGTGGTGAGGGTTTCTGCCTCTACCACCCTTTCAGGCAGTGAGTTCCAGACCCCCACCACCCTCTGGGTGAAGAAAGTTTCCCTCAAATCCCCTCTAAACCTTCTACCAATTACTTTCAATCCATGCCACCTGGTTCTTGACCCCTCTGCTATGGGAAACAGGTCCTTCCTATCCACTTCATCTAGGCCTCTCATAATTTTATACACCTCAGTAAGCTCTCCCCTCAGCCTCCTCTGTTCCAAAGAAAACAAACCCAGCCTATCCAATCTTTCCTCATAGCTAAAATTCTCCAGTCCCGGCAACATCCTCGTAAATCTCCTCTGTACCCTCTCTAGTGTAATCACATCTTTCCTGTAATGTGGTGACCAGAACTGCACGCAGTACTCCAGCTGTGGCCTAACTAGTGTT
>NC_091986.1:221303841-221341341 GCF_044704955.1 Pristiophorus japonicus | reverse complement strand
CGCAAAACATAAAAACAGATAGTAAAAGCTTTTACAGATATATAAAACGGAAAAGAGTGACTAAAGTAAATGTTGGTCCCTTCGAAGATGAGAAGGGGGATTGAATAATGGGAAATGTGGAAATGGCTGAGACCTTAAACAATTATTTTGCTTCGGTCTTCACAGCGGAAGACACAAAAACCATGCCTAAATTTGCTGGATGGCCTCCTGTGCTGTAATTTCTATCATTCTATGAAACCTCCCTGAGACAGAGACAAGGGATGGTTTAGAATTGTCAGTGCAGAGCTCTGACTGAGGCTTGAGTTCAGAGTTGATGCCTTCACACAGAGCTGGAGATGGGTGGGAGGGAGTGTGGAGCGAGAGGGAGATGGGGGAGTGCGGGGGGGAGGGAGATGGGGGAGTGCAGGGGAGATGGGGAGGGGGAGGGAGATAGGGGCCTGTTGAAGGTTGTATTGCCTGGGCAGCCTGGCCCCATCTGGTGCAGTGCAGGGGAAGTCTGGCTGTAGTGACAGGCTGCAATTAACCAACTGGCTGTTTCTCGGCCTGTGGCTGTAAATGCAGAGTCAGCTCACTGTTACGCAAAGTACTCCTCGCACGGAATGGAGGGCAGGAGGAAGTCGCTTCTGTGAATTAAAGGCAGAACAAGCTGTTCCCAGCAGCCGTCCCGTGACACAGGCAACGGCTCTGAGAGCAGAATGGGGAAGTTGCCACTCAGACCACCTCCTGCGTTCCCCTTAGTTCCCTGTCCCTCGAGCCCTGCCACAGGTCGCTCAGTGCTGACCCTTGGTCCCTGTTCCCAGGTCACTCAGTGCTGACCCCTGCCCCAGGTCACTCGGTGCTGACCCCTGCCCCAGGTCACTCGGTGCTGACCCCTGCCCCAGGTCACTCGGTGCTGACCCCTGCCCCAGGTCACTCAGTGCTGACCCCTGCCCCAGGTCACTCAGTGCTGACCCCTGCCCCAGGTCACTCAGTGCTGACCCCTGCCCGAGGTCACTCAGTGCTGACCCCTGCCCCAGGTCACTCAGTGCTGACCCCTGTTCCCAGGTCACTCAGTGCCGACCCCTGCCCCCCTGTTCCCAGGTCACTCAGTGCCGACCCCTGACCCCCTGTTCCCAGGTCACTCAGTGCTGACCCCTGTTCCCAGGTCACTCAGTGCTGACCCCTGTTCCCAGGTCACTAGTGCTGACCCCTGCCCTCTGAAGGGACTTTGCCAGCGATGCCCATATCCTGGCAAATGTGGGCTTCACTCAAGTGGCTTGGGAAGTGGGCGTTACTGGCAAGGCCGGTATTTATTGCCCGTCCCTTGAGAAGGTGGTGGTGAGCCTTGAACCGCTGCGGTCCGTGTGGTGAAGATGCTCCCACAGTGCTGACTTTGTCGTAGCGTTTTGGTACAGTGTGTCTCGCTGGGCCATTTCAGGGGGCAGTTAATGAGTTAACCCCATTGCTGTGGGTCTGGAGTCACACATAGGCCAGACTGGGTAAGGGCGGCAGATTTTAAACTAAAAAATGGGGGGAAGGGGACAAATGAGGGGAAATGTAGATAGCTAAAGGGAAAGGTCAATGCCATAGAGCAGTGGAGTGATTTGAGTGAAAATAAGCAGTGTGACAGGAATGGACAGAGAGTTTAACGGTAGCAGTGCAGCAGAGAATAAGGTCAAAGCGGGGAAAAATGGTAAAAACATTAAATTAATGCACGGAGAATTCGTAATAAGAAGCAGTGAAAGGATCGGTCCAAGTCAGCATAGATTTATGCAAAGGAAATCATGCTTGACAAATCTTCTAAATTTTTTTGAGGATGTAACTAGTAGAGTGGACAAGGGAGAACCAGTGGATGTGGTGTATTTGGACTTTCAAAAGGCTTTTGACAAGGTCCCACACAAGAGATTGGTGTGCAAAATTAAAGCTCATGGTATTGGGGGTAATGTACTGACGTGGATAGAGAACTGGTTGGCAGACAGGAAGCAGAGAGTCGGGATAAACGGGTCCTTTTCAGAATGGCAGGCAGTGACTAGTGGAGTGCCGCAGGGCTCAGTGCTGGGACCCCAGCTATTTACAATATACATTAATGATTTAGACGAAAGAATTGAGTGTAATATCTCCCAAGTTTGCAGATGACACTAAGCTGGGTGGCAGTGTGAGCTGTGAGGAGGATGCAGAGTGATTTGGACAGGTTAGGTAAATGGGCAAATACATGGCAGATGCAGTATAATGTGGATAAATGTGAGGTTATCCACTTTGGTGGCAAAAACAGGAAGGCACCGAGAGCATGCAGGAAACAAGCACAGGCAGCGGAAGGAGCGTGCGGCAAACCAGACTCCCCACCCACCCTTTCCCTCAACCACTGTCTGTCCCACCTGTGACAGAGACTGTAATTCCCGTATTGGACTGTTCAGTCACCTGAGAACTCACTTTTAGAGTGGAAGCAAGTCTTCCTCGATTCCGGTCTTAAAAGAAGTGGCTGCAGGGATAGTGGATGCCTTGGTTGTAATTTACCAAAATTCCCTGGATTCTGGGGAGGTCCCAGCGGATTGGAAAACCGCAAACGTAATGCCCTTATTTAAAAATGGAGGCAGACAAAAAGCAGGAAACTCATCATCATCATAGGTCCCACGAGTTCACAGATGTTTCAATGAAGGACCCGATGTTCCAGTCCTGAACTCCAATTGAGGGGCTGGAAGAGCAATAACTATGGACCAGTTAGCCTAACATCGGTTTTTGGGGGCAGGGACCTGGGGCCAAGGGATTGGGGCCTGGGGCTTGGAGCCTGGGGCAGTGCCTGGGGCCAAGGGATTGGAGCATGGGGCCTGGGGCAGTGGCTGGAGCCTGGGGCAGTGGCTGGAGCCTGGGGCAGTGGCTGGAGCCTGGGGCAGTGGCTGGAGCCTGGGGCAGTACCTGGGGCTTGGTGCCTGGGGCTTGGTGCCTGGGGCTGGGACCTGGGGCTGGGACCTGGGGCAGTGCCTGGAGCCAAGGGCTTGGGGCCTGGGGCAGTGCCTGGGGCCAAGGGCTTGGGGCCTGGGGCAGTGCCTGGGGCCAAGGGATTGGAGCCTGGGGCTGGGATCTGGAGCTTGGGGCCTGGGGCAGTGCCTGGAGCCTAGGGCTTGGGGCCTGGAACTGGGACCTGGGGCTGGGATCTGGAGCTTGGGGCCTGGGGCAGTGCCTGGAGCCTAGGGCTTGGGGCCTGGAACTGGGACCTGGGGCTGGGATCTGGAGCTTGGGGCCTGGGGCAGTGGCTGGGACCTGGAGTTTCGGGCTTGGGGCCTGGGGCTGGGACCTGGAGCTTGGGGCCTGGGGCAGTGCCTGGGGCATGGAGCCTGGGGCAGTGGCTGGGACCTGGAGTTTCGGGCTTGGGGCCTGGAGCTTGGGGCCTGGGGCCTTGTGCAGTCTGAGCCTCTCCCGGCGGCGTGTGGGAACGTTGTTACCAAGGCTGGTTGTTGGTCAATGGGAGACTCCCACACCGGGCTGCAGCGACTCACTCGGCCGCAGTCCCAGCGACTGTCGGTGTCTGAAAGCGGCCCTTCGCTGAGCGGGGCCATTGGGGCGTCGATACTGAGCCAGGGAGACCAGGCCGATTCCTGGACCTGATCCTCGATGGGCAGCGACTTGAACTGAATCTGTGCAGCTGGGGCAATGAGGGGGAGGGAGGACCAGCAACAGCTTGCATTTATATAGCACCTGTAACGCAGTAAGAACGTTATCAAACAGCAAGCCACACACAGTGCGATAGGTGACCAAAAGCTTGGTCAAAGTGGTAGGTTTAAAGAAAGAAAGACAGACTTGCATTTATATAGTGCCTTTCACGACCACCAGATGTCCCAAAGCGCTTTACAGCCAATGGAGTTCGGCTTGAAGTGTAGTCACTGCTGTAATGCAGGGAACGCGGCCTTGGCGATGTCTCAGCAATGGGCTTCCCGGAAAAAATTACTGCAATGCAATCCCCAAAACAGAGGGTCTGAAAGTCTCGGAATCCCACTTAACAAAAGAACGGAAAACTGTCTTAATGAGTTTTCAAACTCCTGATCGGAAGCAACAGGACAGTGAAGGGTGGGGAGGGAGCTGGTCGAGGATCAGAAGCCCAGGAACGGTGCCAGAATAAGATTAGAGTTAATGGAGGGCGGGTAATGTAGAGTCAGCTAACAAAGGGATGAGTTCCCGTGTGATGAGAGAGCTGTTTATGTTAGTCAGCAATTAATGCTCAGTTTGCACTGTGCCATCACAGTGTGTAAGTGCACAGGGCGCAGAAACACACACACATCCACAATAACCCGCCCAGACTTGTTCAAACACATCTCCAGCTCTTTCTGTGCGGCCGCAGCAAACTCCCCTGCTCCTCTTCGGAACAGAGGCCGTGGGATCTTTTACATCCACCTGAGGGCCTCGGATTAATGTCTCATCCGAGAAACGGCACCTCCGACAGTGCGGCACTCCCTCAGTACTGCCCCTCCGACAGTCGGAGCTCCCTCAGTACTGCACCTCCGACAGTGCGGCACTCCCTCAGTACTGCCCCTCCGACAGTCGGGGCTCCCTCAGTACTGCCCCTCCGACAGTGCGGTATTCCCTCAGTACTGCCCCTCCGACAGTCGGGGCTCCCTCAGTACTGCCCCTCCGACAGTGCGGTATTCCCTCAGTACTGCCCCTCCGACAGTGAGGTATTCCCTCAGTACTGCCCCTCCGACAGTGCGGTATTCCCTCAGTACTGCCCCTCCGACAGTGTGGCGCTCCCTCAGTACTGCCCCTCCGACAGTGAGGTATTCCCTCAGTACTGCCCCTCCGACAGTGCGGTATTCCCTCAGTACTGCCCCTCCGACAGTGTGGAACTCCTTCAGTACTGCCCCTCCGACAGTGTGGAACTCCTTCAGTACTGCCCCTCCGACAGTCGGTGCTCCCTCACTACTCCCCCTCCGACAGTGCGGCGCTCCCCCAGCACTGCCCCTCCGAGCTTCCTCCATGCTGTGAGTTCCCGGTTTGGGCGGAGGGAAATGGGAATATATTTAAAGCAAGTGTTGATGCAGCAAGACACGATGATTCTGCCGAGCAAGGATCCTCAGTTCCTCTTTCCAGATGCTGAAACGTTCTGGTCAGAGATGTGTGAGGAAGATAGAGTGGATGCCCCATGAGATGTGGGTCAGAGTTCTGTAGCATAAGCTATTTATAAACTCCCAGCGCACTCAGCCTCGATCAGAGAATCGTAGAAATTTACAGCACAGAAGGAGGCCATTCGGCCCATCGTGTCCACACCGGCCGACCAAGAGCTACCCAGCCTAATCCCACTTTCCAGCTCTCGGTCCGTAGCCCTGTAGGTTACGGCACTTCAGGTGCACATCCAAGTACTTTTTAAATGTGGTGAGGGTTTCTGCCTCAACCACCCTTTCAGGCAGTGAGTTCCAGAGCCCCACCACTCTCTGCGTGAAGAAATTTCCCCTCAAATCCCCTCTAAACCTCCTACCAATTACTTTAAAGTGCACCGAGAGAGAGAGAGAGAGAGAGAGAGAGAGAGAGAGAAAGAGAAAGAGAGTGTGAGTGAGTGCACCGAGAGAGAGAGAGAGAGAGAGAGTGTGAGTGCACCGAGAGAGAGAGAGAGAGAGTGAGTGCACAGAGAGAGAGTGTGAGTGAGTGAGTGCACCGAGAGAGAGTGAGAGTGAGTGAGTGAGTGCACCGAGAGTGAGTGAGTGCACCGAGAGAGAGAGAGAGAGAGAGAGAGAGTGAGTGAGGGAGTGAGTGCACCGAGAGAGAGTGCACAGAGAGAGAGAGAGAGAGAGAGAGTGAGGGAGTGAGTGCACACAGAGAGAGAGAGTGAGGGAGTGAGTGCACCGAGAGAGAGTGAGGGAGTGAGTGCACCGAGAGTGAGTGAGGGAGTGAGTGCACCGAGAGTGTGAGTGAGTGAGTGCACCGAGAGAGAGAGAGTGTGAGTGAGTGAGTGCACCGAGAGAGAGAGAGTGAATGAGTGCACAGAGAGAGAGAGTGAGTGAGTGCACCGAGAGAGAGTGAGTGCACCGAGCGAGAGAGAGAGAGAGTGTGAGTGAGTGAGTGCACCGAGAGAGAGAGAGTGTGATATGTCCTTACTATACAGTATAAATGCACACGAGGCCCATACTTGAGAGAAGGTCACTCTGTGACCAGTTACCTTTATTACCAAGACCTCAAGTGATGAAGGTGGATGGAAGCTTCCCCTTTTATACCTGAAAGTCCAGGTTAGGAGTGTCTCCCACAAGTTCGCCCCCTTGTGGTCAGTGTTCTCACGGTGTACAACTTAGGTCAGTTTATACATGGGTTACAATGATAGTTGAATACATGACATCACCTCCCCCCCAAAGTCTTATTGGGATCACAGGTTAAGTCTCTCCGGTGGTTTACGCTCCCTTGTAGAGCGCCTGAGTTGGGGCTCCGGTTGTTGGGCGCTGGCCTGAGTGTCTGCTGTTTGCGGTGCCTCAGTCCTGTCCGGACTGTCCAGTGACTGGACTCTCCTCCACTTGGTTCCGGTGTTCGGTCACCTGTGGTGGAGTGAACTCTACATCGTGTTCTTCCTCTGCTTCTTCTATGGGGTTGCTGAACCTTCTTTTAGTTTGATCCACATGTTTGCAGCAGATTTGTCCATGGGTAAGTTTAACTACCAGAATCCTATTTCCCTCTTTGGCAACCACAGTGCCTGCAAGCCATTTGGGCCCTGCAGCGTAATTAAGGACAAAAACAGGGTCATTGACATCAATACATCGCGCCCTCGCATTCCTGTCATGGTAGTCACATTGTGACTGGCGCCTGCTCTCAACAATTTCTTTCATAGTACGGTGTATAAGGGATAACCTGGTTTTGAGCGTTCTTTTCATTAGCAGCTCTGCGGGTAGAACCCCTGTGAGTGAGTGTGGTCGGGATCTATTGGCCAACAGGAGGCTTGATAAGCGGCTTTGTAGGGAACCCACTTGGATTCTGAGCATCCCCTGTTTGATTATCTGCACTGCTTGTTCCGCCTGGCCGTTTGAGGCCGGCTTGAATGGTGCCGTTCTGACATGGTTGATACCATTGCCTGCCATGAAGTCCTGGAATTCAGTGCTTGTAAAGCACGGGCCATTGTTGCTGACCAAGACATCCGGTAGACCATGGGCGGCGAACATTGCCCATAGACCTTCTTCCGTGACAGAGGATGTGCTTGAATTTAAAATGTCACACTCTATCCATTTGGAGTAGGCGTCTACTACAACCAAAAACATGTTCCCATGAAAGGATCTGCGTCGTCCACATGGATGTGTGACCATGGCTTGGCGGGCCAGGGGCTAAGGGGGGCTTCCCTGGGTGCATTGCCCAGCTGAGCACATGTGTTGCACCTGCGAACACAAAGTTCCAGGTCTGCATCTATCCCTGGCCACCAAACATGTGACCTGGCAATTGCCTTCATCATGACAATGCCCGGATGCTCATTGTGAAGTTCTCTGATAAACACCTCTCTGCCCATCTGGGCCATGAGTACTCGGTTTCCCCACAGTAGGCAATCGGCCTGAATCGAGAGTTCATCCTTGCACCTTTGAAATGGTTTAAACTCCTCAGGGCATGCCCTGTACGTGGCTGCCCAGTCCCCATTCAGGACACATTTCTTAACTAAAGACAGTAGCGGGTCTTTATTTGTCCAGACTTTAACCTGACAGGCTGTCACAGGTGAGCCTTCGCTTTCGAAAGCTTCAACAGCCATGACTATCTCAGCATCATGCTCAGTTGCCCCCTCAGTAGTGGCTAGTGGGAGCCTGCTGAGTGCATCGGCGCAGTTTTCAGTGCCCGGTCTGTGCCAAATTGTGTAGTCATAGGCGGCTAACGTGAGTGCCCACCTCTGTATGGAGGGCGATGCATTCGTATATATGGCCTTGTTGTCGGCCAAAAGGGAGGTTAGGGGTTTGTGATCTGTCTCCAGCTCAGATTTCCTGCCAAACAGGCACTGGTGCATTTTCTTTTTAACCGCATATACACATGCTAGCGCTTCCTTTTCTACCATCCTGTAGCCCCTTTCTGCCTGGGACAGACTTCTGGAGGCATAAGCTACCGGCTGTAACTGACCATTGGCATTGACATGCTGCAACACGCATCGCACGTTAAAACTAGTTTCTTACACGTTAACGTTTGTTGGAGCATAACAAATTGCGTGCTCTTTCAAAAGCCCTTTCCTGGTTGTCCCCCCAGACCCAATCGCGACCTTTGCGTACGATTACGTGTAGCGGCTCTAAGAGCATGCTCAATTTGGGAAGAAAGTTATCAAAATAGTTCAGGAGCCCCAGGAACGAACGCAGCTCCATCGTGTAACGGGGTCTGGGTGCTCTCTGGATCGCTTCCGTTTTGGACGCTGTCGGTCTGATCCCGTCTGCTGCTATCCTCCTCCCCAGGAATTCTACCTCTGGAGCTAGGAAGACGCACTTCGCCTTTTTCAGTCGCAGCCCTACCCGGTCCAGTCTGCGTAGCACCTCCTCCAGGTTGTGGAGGTGTTCTTCAGTATCGCAACCCGTGATGAGGATGTCGTCCTGAAAAACCACCATCCTTGGAATCGACTTGAGGAGGCTTTCCATATTTCGCTGAAAGATCGCGGTGGCCGAACGAATCCCAAACGGACATCTGTTATACTCAAACAACCCCTTGTGTGTCGTGATGGTGGTCAGCTTCTTCGACTCACTCGCCAGCTCCTGGGTCATGTAAGCTGAGGTCAGGTCCAATTTTGAAAACAGTTTGCCACTGGATAGCGTTGCAGAGAGGTCCTCCGCTCTCGGTAGCGGGTACTGGTCTTAGAGTGACACCCGATTGATGGTGGCCTTGTAATCACCACATATCCTGACCGACCCATCTGCCTTGAGCACCGGCACGATCGGGCTCGCCCAGTCACTGAATTCGACTGGCGAGATGATGCCTTCCCTCAGCAGGCGGTCCAATTCGCATTCTATCTTTTCCCGCATCATGTACGGCACCGCTCTGGCCTTGTGGTGTACTGGCCTGGCATCCAGGTTTATGTGAGTCACTACCTTGGCCCCCATGAAAGTGCCGATGCCGGGTTGAAATAATGAATCAAATTTGTCCAGGACCTGTGAGCATGATACTCGCTCCACAGAAGAAATTGCACTGACGTCACCCCATTTCCAGTTCATGACAGCAAGCCAACTCCTCCCCAGTAGTGCGGGACCGTCCCCCGGGACAATCCAGAGTGGCAACCTGTTCTCCGAATCTTTGTGGGTCACGACTACCGTACGCTGCCTAGCACCGGAATGATCTCCTTTGTATATGTCCGTAGCTGTGTGTCAATCGGCAATAATTTTGGCCTCCTGGCCTTGATTACCCACAACCTTTCAAACTGTTTGATATTCATCAGGGACTGGCTGGCCCCCTGTGTCTAGCTCCATTAATACTGGGATGCCATTGAGGAGCACTTTCATCATTATCGGTGGCGTCCTGGTGTATGAACTGTATATGTGCTCCACATGAACTCGCTGAACTTCAGCTTCCAGCGATTTCCCCCAGTGTTCATTTGGCCTCGTAGGGCTTACATTGGGCCTGTCCTCCTCGTACATCAACCTAGCTGCAGGTTTCCTGCACATACGTGCCAAGTGATCGCTGACGTTGCAGTTTCTGCAGGTATATTGCTGATTCCTGCAAGCTCTAGCTGGGTGCTTGCTTCCACACCTCCAGGATGAGCTAAAGGCCCCATTGTTGGAAACAAAAGGTCCATTACCAGTCGATCGTCTCTGACTGTCTCTGTAACTGCCCTGAACAGGTGTTGATGGCTCCATTACTGGCCGCATTGTCCATTGCGATGGCATGAATCGCCGTTCAGCTAGCCATTGTCTCTGTTGAATTCCCCCTTTGGGTTCGACTACATGCTGGGGCATGTCCGATTGCCCTTGGCTGCCTAGAGAACTGTGTGCCGCGTTAACAATGTTGACTCCCTGGTTGTTTGCTGCATTTGAGCCAAGATTTTTGCCATAAATCATTCTGGTCTCTTCCTCCCCCGAGATAAATGTCTGGGCTATCAGAGCTACCGCTTCCAAGGTCAAGTTTTTGATCTCAATCAGTTTCCTGAAAACCCCAGCGTGCCCGATGCCCTCGATAAAAAAGTCTCGCAGCATCTCCGCTCTGCATGCATCTGGGAACTTACATCGGCTCGCCAGTCGCTGGAGGTCTGCCATGAAGTCTGGAACGCTTTACCCTTCTTGCCGCCGGCGCGTATAAAACCGGTGTCACGCCATGTGCATGCTGCTCGCCGGTTTAAGGTGCTCCCCGATCAACTTACTGAGTTCTTCGAACGTCTTGTCCGCCGGCTTCTCTGACACTAGAAGGTCCTTCATCAGGGAGTACGTTCTGGATCCACAAACTGTCAGGAGATGAGCCCTGCGTTTGTCGGCCGAATCCTGTCCCAGCCATTCCTTAGTGACAAAACTTTGCTGTAGTCTCTCAATAAAATCATCCCAATCATCACCAACACAGTACCTCTCGTCTGTGCTGCTAGTGGCCATGCTCGTGTGGTTTATATCCCAGTTTCTCGTCGCCAATAATATATCCTTACTATACAATATAAATGCACACGAGGCCCATACTTGAGAGAAGGTCACTCTGTGACCAGTTACCTTTATTACCAAGACCTCAAGTGATGAAGGTGGGTGGAGCTTCCCCTTTTATACCTGAAAGTCCAGGTTCGGAGTGTCTCCCACAAGTTCACCACCTAGTGGTCAGTGTTATCAAGGTGTACAACTTAGGTCAGCTTACACATGGGTTACAATGATAGTTGAATACATGACATCGTGCACCGAGAGAGAGTGTGTGAGAGGGAGTGCAGAGAGGGAGGGAGTGAGTGAGTGAGAGTGCAGAGAATGAGAGAGGAGGGAGTGAGTGAGTGCAGTGAGAGGGAGTGAGTGAGTGCACCGAGAGTGTGAGTGAGTGAGAGAGTGCACCAAGAGGGAGTGTGAGTGAGTGAGAGAGAGAGAGAGAGAGAGTGCTCTCACGGAGGACGAGTGCAGATTGCAGTTTTTAAAATCCATTCCCGGGATGTGGGCATCGCTGCAAGGCCAGCATTTATTGCACATCCAGAGATTCCCGAACAAAAATCTCTCGATCGTAATCTTGAAAGCTCCAATTGACCCCCTGACCTCAACAGCTTTTTGGGGAGAGTGTTGCAGATTCCCAGCACCCTGTGTGTGAAGAAGTGCTCCCTGACATCACCCTGAACGGCCGGGCTCTAATTTTAAGGTCCTGCCCCTTGTTCTGGACTCCCCCCACCAGAGGGAACAGTTTCTCTCGATCCACCCGATCGAATCCTGTAATCATCGTAAACCCCTCGATTAGATCAACCCTCAATCTTCTACACTCGAGGGATACAGGCCCAGTCTGTCCCCACAGTAAAGCCTTGAATCAAGCAGCAACCGGCCAGCTCGATGAGCGAGAAAGTAAAATAATCTTGCCCCAGGCTTCAAACTCAGCCAGTCACCATGACAACACAAGGCCGCTCGACCTCCGAACTTTCACAGCACTTCAAAAACAAACCGTTTATTAGCTCAAAAAAGAATAAATGAAAACACAGAGTTATTAAACACTTCAGCAAAAAAGACGTACTTCAAAACACCACACATTAGGAACAGATTTACAAATGAGATCAAGTTTGTTACATCTTTTTTTAAATTATGAATATATATTTTTAATTTTTTTTTTTTAAAAAGCACCTAATTGATCAGGGCATCGTTGCGGTTAAAGGAAGGGAGGGGAAGGTTAAGCGGTGGTTGACTAACTCCCGCGGCTTCACTGTAATCTCAACCGGGCCACGTGCGGGCCTGGGAATTTATATTTATCCCGGGCGGCAGATTTAATGACTTTCCTTCTCCTGTCCCAGGTTTATGCATCAATGGAGGGGAGAGGGTGGAATAATTACTGGAGTCAGGGCTAGGGAGGGTGCCATTCAGCACCCCCGCTCCCCGAGGGGGGCCTCTGGAAGCAGGTTGTCCAACCAGCGGGGCATGCAGTACATGGGGTGGGGGGGGTCTTAGAGCGAGAGTGAGGGCGAGCGGGCATGGGGTCGGGCGTATCTCAGTTCAGTGGCCTGCAGGAGTTTGTTCAGCCTCCGCCCTTTCTGCCAACTAGATTTTAGGCCCGGCAGGCTCCGTTAGGCCGCAAGTTACATTCGATCACGTGTTCCTCGGGCAGGGCAGGGAATCGGTTCCGATGCCCATTGAACCTGCCACCTCGAGCAGGTGGGGAGCCTCTGGCTGGACATCTGCGGGTGGTCGAGGAAACTTGGGAGGGGTGGGGGGAGTATTGCCAGAACACCAGGAGGTCCTGCCCACAAGCACCCTGGGCCCCCCGGGTCTAGGGGAGTCAGTTTACCCCCGGTAGTGGAGCTCGGGACCACACAGCTTCTTGAGCTGTTGTCGAGTCCATGCTGTTTCCGTGGAGACCATCTGCATTTTGGGGGGGTGGTGCCGTGGCAGTGGCCATCTTTGACTTCCCAACACCAATCGCCCCCAGCGGGACGTGGCCCCTTTAAGCTAAGTCCCGCCTTCTGATTGGACGGCCTCTCTAGCACATGGAGTCAAGTATTTGAATTTTGGGAGAGCGGGGGCAGGGGTGACCAAACCCAGAGTATCAGAGGCGAAAGAGGAATTTGTACCGTTGTTGGTTAGTGCGGCGGGGAGATTGAGCGACTGGGAGGGAGGGGGAATCGTTGAACTTGTAAACCAAGGGTCGGTGTGTAACCTGGGCCGAGAGTCATTGACCTGGGGGCTGTTGTTCTGATCGCGTGCTAGCAACCCAGGGGATATCTTCACAACGGACGTGCATCGCTGCGTCCTTTGCTTGTTGACCAGCAGACGCTTCAACCATTGGGCCACCTCACCTCTACCCCTCGTGCCTGCCCCGAGTCCCCTCGCCCAATCTCCAGGAAGATGGGGGACCTAAAAGTGGCAAGTCAACTCGAAGCACCCAACAAATCCCCTTCAACCAACAGCGGGGGTTGGTGAACCCTGACCAGCTCACAGACCCGATTGAGGTGGTCCAGGTCCCCGGGGAAAGCCCACAGGTCCCCCGGGGGGGAAAGCCCAGCAGAGACTTCACAGAGCGACCACTGAACAGCTGCTCGGTGAACAGCCCACTCGACCCTCTCCGTCTCCAGTTAGGACCACCTCATCCCTCCCTGAGGAGCTCACTAGCCACTGAAGCCAGTCACCCTTGAACCAATGTATTTAACAACACTACAAGCACACACAGACATAGGCGCGTTTATTGGATATCAATTCTGGTCGGGCGATAACGGAAAAGGTTCTTCATAAGATCAACCGACGGGCCAGTTGATGGGATCTCGCCAACTGGCCGAGCGTCGAGACATAGACTCCAAAGGATCAGGACCTGGAGAGCTATTAAAGATGGAGGGGGGAGAGCCAATTTCTCCCCTCCCCCTCCCTTCACCTGTGGCCCCAACATCAAACAGAAAGAGCAAGGAGGTGCCCATCCTGAGAATGGGGAGATACTTTGGACAACCAATAAGCTGGACAGCGAGCAGCAGTGCCGGGGGAAGCAGCAGGAACCCACAGCGAGATGGTTATTCCGCGTAATCCAGCAGGAGACATGGACAATCCCCCCCCCCCCCCCCCCCCGTGATCAAGTCATTCCAGGAGGAGGAGGAATAAACACAGTCCGGCCGAAGACTTCCGCGGACAAGCATCTGGGGAGCGGAGGTCGGAGGGTGAAGGTCACATCAGGCGGGACTTGTCCACGATGGGAGAATGCGTTGTCCAATCCGAGGGCGGGGGGCCAGCCACTCTTCTCCCAAGCACGGCGACATGTTCTTCGCTCTCTTGCCCACTCACCCAACCTCCACCCAAACCATCCCGCCCGCCGTTACTCTTCTTCACAGAGGAGCCGCTCGTCCCAGAGGCTTGTCGGCGGAGGGAAGGATTGGGGGGTGGGGGTGGTCAGGGGGATTGGGGTGGGGGGGATTGGAAACTGAATAGTGGGAATCAGTCCAATTGTAGACTTTAATCAGCCCATTCGTTTTCCTTCTCAATGGCTGGACGAAAATGAGCTGGGCCCATCGAGCGTGGTGCCTGGTCCGAGATCGCGATGTGTTGGTGCGGAGTTTCGGGGTTGAGGGTGGGATTGGGGAGATGGAGGAGCCTGGTCCGAGATCGCGATGTTGGGTCCGGGGTGGGGGTCCGGGGGCGGGGGGGGCAGATGGAGGACCTCCCTCACAAGAGCACGCAGCCTCGTTTGCTCTTGATGGGAGCCGGGTTGATGACAGCCCTCACCGCCTCGGCGAAGACCTCCTTGATTCCTTCCTGGTTGAGCGCAGAGCACTCCATGTACTTGACGGCCTGGATCTGCTTGGCCAGGCCGTTGCCCTGGTGGTGCGAGATGGGTGCCAGGCTCTGCTCCTTCAGCTTCTTGATGGTCTCGGGGTCGTTGCGCAGGTCCTTCTTGGTGCCCACCAGCAGCATGGGCACATCCGGGCAGTGGTGGGTCACTTCGGGGTGCCACTTGTGGCGGATGTTCTCGTAGGAGGGCGGGCTGGCGATGGAGAAACAGACGATGAAGACATTGGTCTGGGGGTAGGACAAAGTCCGGAGTCTGTCGTACTCCTCCTGGCCCGCAGTGTCCCAAAGGTTCAGGCTAACTGTCCGTGTATCCACCGTGATCTGGGCGCTGTAGTTGTCGAAGACGGTAGGGATGTACTCCTTGGGGAAGGCATTGGTGGTGTAGCAGATCAACAGGCAGGTCTTGCCCACAGCCCCGTCGCCCACCACCACACACTTAATGCTCTGCATCCCGACACCACGATTATCAGCTGCTCCCGGTCAGCAACCTGCAATCCCAAACACACAAATATCCGGTTAACAACTGGACAATCAGACTCCCCCTCCCGCAGCGCTCACACTCTGCCACACTGGATCTTTGCCCAATGGTTCCGTGTCTCCCAACTCCCCCTCCCGCAGCTCACACTCTGCCACACTGGATCTTTGCCCAATGGTTCCTTGTCTCCCAACTCCCCCTCCCGCAGCTCACACACTCTGCCACACTGGATCTTTGCCCAATGGTTCCTTGTCTCCCAACTCCCCCTCCCGCAGCTCACACACTCTGCCACACTGGATCTTTGCCCAATGGTTCCTTGTCTCCCAACTCCCCCTCCCGCAGCGCTCACACTCTGCCACACTGGATCTTTGCCCAATGGTTCCTTGTCTCCCAACTCCCCCTCCCGCAGCTCACACACTCTGCCACACTGGGTCTTTGCCCGACTCCTTGCCCAATGGTTCCGAGAGGGCAACTGGATTGGACGCCACCAAGGTCCAGGTCGGTGATTGGACCGTGGGCAGATACAGCAGGAGTGGCAAGGTCGGGGCGAAGGAGCGACGAGAGACTGGGGAGGGATGTGATCGGAGCCCAGGAGAGGCATAAGTTCGGGGCCCAGGGCCCAGGGGCAGCACAGGCCCAGCCCACACTGCGATATGTGAGCGCACTGGGTCCATGCAGCAGAGCAGATCTCCAGTCGTCCTAGTTAACCCTTGCCACTGGACCAAGACCTCGCTCTGTCAAGCCCGTGTGGTGGCTGGTGTGCAACGGCCACCCCACGTTAAAACAATCCACCCACAGGTATCTTCCACCCTTCAGGATGTAGTTCGGACCTGAAATATTAGGTTCTTCATTGAAACACAAACTTTTTGGCATAGAAGCAAGTCATCCTCGACTCGAGGAACTGACTATGAAGATGATAATGGTCTCGAGTCTCCCAACCCCATCTCCCGAGAAACCTATACTCTCCAGTAGGACCTTCGATTTGCCCGATACATAGAAACATAGAAATTTACAGCGCAGAAGGAGGCCATTTTGGCCCATCGTGTCCGCGCCGGCCAACAAAGAGCCGCACGGCCCTCGGTCAGCAGCCCTGAAGGTTACATATAAATCTATAAACAATGAACAATGGCGGAACGGCAAAGAGCACCCAGCCCAACCAGTCCGCCTCACACAACTGCGACACCCCCTTACACTGAATACACTGACAATTGGAGGATACCGATAGATTAGTCTCGGAGGGGGAGCAGTGCAGATTCACCAAACTAACTAAAAGCGTTAAATGATGACGACAGACTGGGCTTGTTTTCCCTCGAGTGGAGAAGATTACAGGCGATCTAATCGAGGTTTTTAAAATGATAGGGAGTTGATAGGGTAGATAGAGAGAGAGTATTTGCTCTGGTGTACCCACGGGGAACCCAGTCTTTGGGGGAAGGGTTATAACAACTACCTGCATTTATATAGCGTCCTTAACGTAAAACGTTCCCAGGCGCTTCACAGGAGTGATCATTAGACTGAATTTGACACTGAGCCACATAAGGAGATTATCAGGACAGGTGACCAAAAGCTTGGTCAAAGAGGAAGGTTTTGAGGAGAGGGTTAACGGAGGAGAGAGAGGCGGAGAGGTTTAGGGAGGGAGTTCCAGAGCCTGGGGCCCAGGCAACAGAAGGCACGGCCACTGATGGTGAAGCGATTATAATCAGGGATGGTCAGGAGGGCAGAATTAGAGGAGCACAGACATCTCGGGGGGTTGTGGGGCTGGAGATTACAGAGATAGGGAGGGGGCGAGGGCCATGGAGGGGTTTGTAAACAAGGAGGAGAATTTTTCCAAAATTGGTCTGGGTTTATAAATCTGGTTCTGGCCTCTCCCGGGGAATCTCCTGGCTCTGGGAGGAATGGGAATGGAGTGTATACACTGCAATACACAAGGCAGCACGATTGTGTGGAACAGGTGGGCTGGAGCATAAGGTCTTTTTGTGTGTGTTCAGCTAACTCAGTGTAGACCAGAAAGTTTCCAAACTCTTCCCCAGTGTCAGCCGTGGCTCAGGGGCCAGCACTCTCGCCTCCGAGGCCCAAGGTCGTGGGTTCAAGTCCCACTCCAGACACTCGAGCACAAAATCCAGACCAACACTCCCAGTGCTGAGGGAGCGCCGCACTGTCGGAGGGGCAGTACTGAGGGAGCACCACACTGAGGGAGCGCTGCACTGTCGGAGGGGCGGTACTGAGGGAGCACCGCACTGTCGGAGGGGTGGTACTGAGGGAGCGCTGCACTGTCGGAGGGGCAGTACTGAGGGAGCACTGCACTGTCGGAGGGGCAGTACTGAGGGAGTGCTGCACTGTCGGAGGGGCAGTACTGAGGGAGCACCGCACTGTCGGAGGGGTGGTACTGAGGGAGCGCTGTACTGAGGGAGCACTGCACTGTCGGAGGGGCAGTACTGAGGGAGTGCTGCACTGTCGGAGGGGCAGTACTGAGGGAGCGCAGCACTGTCGGAGGGGCAGTACTGAGGGAGCACCGCACTGTCGGAGGGGCAGTACTGAGGGAGCACCACACTGTCGGAGGGGCAGTACTGAGGGAGCGCAGCACTGTCGGAGGGGCAGTACTGAGGGAGTGCCGCACTGTCGGAGGGGGCAGTACTGAGGGAGCGCCGCACTGTCGGAGGGGCAGTACTGAGGGAGCGCCGCACTGTCGGAGGGGCAGTACTGAGGGAGCGCCGCACTGTCGGAGGGGCAGTACTGAGGGAGCGCCGCACTGTCGGAGGGGCAGTACTGAGGGAGCGCAGCACTGTCGGAGGGGCAGTACTGAGGGAGCACCGCACTGTCGGAGGGGCAGTACTGGAGGGAGCGGAGGGCCAGGACTGAGGGAGTAGCGCACTGTCGGAGGGGCAGTACTGAAGGAGTGCTGCACTATCAGAGGTGCTGTCTTTCGGATGAGACGTTAAACCGAGGCCCTATCTGCTCTCTCAGGTGGGTGTAAAAGATCCCGCGACTTAAATTTCAAATAAGAGCAGGGGAGTTCTCTCCAGTGTCCTGGGGCCAATATTTCTCTCTCAATCAACATCAGTAAAACAGATTATCTGGTCATTATCATATTGCTGTTTGTGGGAGCTTGCTGTGCAAAAACTAGCCGTCGCGATTACAACATTGGCTGCAAAGCGCTTTGGTTGTGAAAGGTGCTATTTAAATGCAAGTTCTGTCTCTCTTTCCTCACTCAGTATCAGAGTGCAGGTTTAACAAGAGTGAAAGTCAGCACTGGGCGGAATCGTTGCAATAACAACATGTTAATTATTCATCTCATCGAGGGACTGTGCAGGAGTCAGGCTTACCCAGACAACCGATAAGGGAGCAGTGTGCTGGTCACGGTCTTTGCGATGGCTTCCTCAGAGAGGGCCTGTGCAGGACGTGTATACACAGTGCTGGCACTTCGACCTTCGGACTCTGCACCCTGCAACAGCCCAGACAAGCTACTGCACCCAAGGTCTTGCTCAGCGTGACCCAGATCCCAACCAGTCCGGGCCTTCGCAACGCTCCCGCTGTCGACCCCCCCCCCGCCCCCAGCCCGGTCAGTAGACCCTCCGCCGATTACCCCCACGATCGCCTCACCGCACACCTGCAGGGAGGGGCGCAGTCCGGGGCCAAGAGTCAGTGGTTCCGAGCCGGATGGCTGAGGCTTGGCTCGGTGCCCCCCCACTCCCGCGGGATTGAAGGTAGAGCAGCAGCAAGCCAGCGTCTGTGTGTGTGTGGCCCAGGGGGAGGTCAGGCCCCTCTGAGCAAAAGAGCGATCAAAAAGCCTAGTGGGGTGTTGGTCTTTACCTCGAGGGGGCTGGGGTACATGTGGGGGGGGGGGAGCAGTGAAGCTCCAGCTGTACAGGGCCCGGGGTCAGACCGTGTCTGCAGTAACTGCGTCCAGTCCTGGACCCCTCCCCTTGGGGAGGGTCTATCTGCCTCGGAGGGGGAGCGGGGCAGATTCCCCAGACTGATACCGGGGCTGAAAGATCCCACGGCACTATTTCGAAGAAGAGCAGGGGAGTTCTCCCAGGTGTCCTGGGGCCAATATTTATCCCTTGACCAACATCACTGAAACAGATTATCTGGGTCATTATCACATTGCTGTGTGTGGGAGCTTGCTGTGCGCAAATTGGCTGCCGCGTTTCCCACATTACAACAGTGACTACACTCCAAAAGTACTTCGTTGGTTGTAAAGCGCTTTGGGACGTCCCGAGGCTGTGAAAGGCGCTATATAAATGCAAGTCTTTCTGTCTGAAAGGGTTAAATCCCGAGGGCAGGCTGCACAGACTGGGCCTGTATCCCTCGAGTGTAGAAGATTGAGGACGATCTGATCGAGGGGTTTACGATGATTACAGGATTCGATCGGGTGGATCGAGAGAAACTGTTCCCTCTGGTGGTTGGGGGGTGGTGAGAATATGACGCGTTGCCGGACCGGGAGCCAATGTAGGTCAGCGAGCACAGGGGGTGATGGGCGAGTGGGACTCAGTGCGAGTTAGGACACGGGGCAGTGAGCACAGGGGGTGATGGGTGAGCGGGACTCAGTGCGAGTTAGGACACGGGGCAGTGAGCACAGGGGGTGATGGGTGAGTGGGACTCGGTGCGGGTTAGGACACGGGGCACAGGGGGTGATGGGTGAGTGGGACTCGGTGCGGGCTAGGACACGAGGCAGCAGAGTTTTGGGTGACTTGTGGTTTGCGGAAGGTGGAAGGGCAGTAAAACCCAGGATTGAAGAAAACCCATTGGTCTATTCCACCCACAGACCCGGCTATCGGACAGATTGTGAGTTCTATCCTCAATTACTCCAATTCTTTTTATTTTTTATATTAATTCCTGGGATGTGGGCATCGCTGGCAAGGCCGGCATTTATCGCCCGTCCCTAATTGCCCCTTGAGAAGGTGGTGGTGAGTCGCCTTCTTGAACCGCTGCAGTCCGTGAGGTGAAGGTGCTCCCAGTGCTGGCTTTGTTGCAGCGGTTTGGGACAACTGAGTGTCTCGCTGGGCCATTTCAGAGGGAAGTTAAGAGTCAACCACATCGCTGTGGGTCTGGAGTCACATATAGGCCCAGACCGGGTAAGGGTGGCAGATTTCCGTCCCTGATGGACATTAGTGAACCAGTTGGGTGTTTACGACAATCTGGTAATTACATGGTCACCATTACTGTCACTAGCTTTTTAATTTCAGGTTTATTTAAGTGGTCTCTGTCTCTGGATCATCAGTCCAGGCGTCTGGATTACCAGCCCAGTAACACGAGCACTCTGTTACTGTCCCCAGGCGGCAACCAACACAAGCTGAACTGAAGCCCATCACACTCTAACTGGGTCTTTCCCCCTCTCTCCAGGCTACACACGGTAATCTCACACCCAAACACCAGCCCCCCATCTACCCCACCCTACACTCTTTCTCTGTCTAGTTTTGGTGTTCCTTGGCCCTTCTGTGGGATTTACAGGATCACACGGGATATACGGCCCAGAAACAGGCCATTGGGCCCAACCAGTCCGTGCTGGTGTTTATGCTCCACTCGAGCCTCCTCCTGTCTTCAATATGATACAAGTGCCTAAAACTATAATATACTTTTATAGCCTCCCCTTAAATGCATCGATACTATTCGCCTCAACCCCTCCCTGTGGCAGTGAGTTCCACATTCTCACCGCTCTCTGGGTAAAGAGGTTTTTCCTGAATTCCCCATTGGATTTATTAGTGACTGTCTGATATTGATGGTCCCTAGTTCTGGTCTTCCCCACAATCGGAAACATTCTCTCTGTAGCCACTCGATCAAAACCTTTCATCATTTTAAAGACCTCTATTAGGTCACCCCTCAGCCTTCTTTTGTCAAGGGAAAAGAGACCCAGCCTGTTCTTCCTTTCCTGATATGTATACCCTCGCATTTCTGCTATCATCCTCGTAAATCTTCTCTGCACTCTCTCCAGTGCCTCTATATCCTTTTTATAACATGGTGACCAGAACTGTACGCAGTGCTCCAAGCGTGGTCTAACCAAGGTTCGATACAGGGTTAGCATAACTTCCCTACTTTTCAATTCTATCCCTCTAGAAATAAACCTAGTGCTTGGTTTGTTTTATGGCCTCGCTAACCTGTCGCTACGTTTAGTGATTTGTGTATCTGTACTCCGAGATCCCTTTGTTCCTCTGCCCCACCCAGACTCACACCCTCCCAGTAATAAGTGACCTCCCTATTCTTCCAACAAAATGTAATACCTCTCATTTATTGGTGTTGAACTTCATTTGACATTTATCTGCCCATTCTGCAAGTTTATTAATGTCCCCCTGTAATGTGTTGCAGGCCTCCTCAGTATTGACTATCCCCCAATTTGGTGTCATCTGCAAATTTAGAAATTGTATTTTTGATTCCAAAGTCTAAATCGTTAATATCAATTGTGAACCACAGCACTGATGCTTCGTTAATAAAGAATTCAGGGTCTCAGACGGACAGAAATTTCTCAAGACTCCAGACCAGCAGAACACTGCTGCAGCTTTAACACCCACACCGCTGTCTCTCACAAGATGCTGGATAGTGACAATCAAGTATTCCTTCGCAACCTTCAAACCCGAGCAGTTAATAGACTCGGGAGACTGCACCGCTCAGTGGTCATGGCCTCCGAGACTCTCACGCAAACACTGCTCTGCTCCCTTCCTGGTGACATCACCGTCCAAAAACAAGAACCATCCCCAGAAATGAACGCAGGGGAAAGGCCCACTTACTCACCCTAACCCGAACCCTAACCCTAAATAGCCACCCGCTGTGGTCTGGGTGCAGGGAGGGGGAATACCCAGGGACCTGGCTCAGTGGGCTGACGAGACAGTACTGGGAGGAGAGGGAGAGAGTTACAGAGGAACAGGAGGAGGCCATTCGGCCCCTCGAGCCTGTTACACAGGAACAGGAGGAGGCCATTCAGCCCCTTGGGCCTGTTACACGGGAACAGGAGGAGGCCATTCAGCCCCTCGAGCCTGTTACACAGGAACAGGAGGAGACCATTCAGCCCCTCGAGCCTGTTACACAGGAACAGGAGGAGGCCATTCAGCCCCTCGAGCCTGTTATACAGGAACAGGAGGAGGCCATTCAGCCCCTCGAGCCTGTTACACAGGAACAGGAGGAGGCCATTCAGCCCCTTGGGCCTGTTACACAGGAACAGGAGGAGGCCATTCAGCCCCTTGGGCCTGTTACACGGGAACAGGAGGAGGCCATTCAGCCCCTCGAGCCTGTTACACAGGAACAGGAGGAGGCCATTCAGCCCCTCGAGCCTGTTACACAGGAACAGGAGGAGGCCATTCAGCCCCTCGAGCCTGTTACACAGGAACAGGAGGAGGCCATTCAGCCCCTCGAGCCTGTTAGACAGGAACAGGAGGAGACCATTCAGCTCCTCGAGCCTGTTACACAGGAACAGGAGGAGGCCATTCAGCCCCTCGAGCCTGTTACACAGGAACAGGAGGAGACCATTCAGCTCCTCGAGCCTGTTACACAGGAACAGGAGGAGGCCATTCAGCCCCTCGAGCTTGTCCTGCTATTCAGTTGGATCTTGGCTGATCTGTATCTTAACTCCATCTCCCCACCTTGGTTCCCTGACCCTCAATACCCTTGCCCAACAAAATCTATCGATCTCAGTTTAGAAATTTCCAATTGACCCCAACTTTTTGGGGGCGAGAGTTCCAGATTCCCAGCACCCTTTGTGTGAAGAAGTGCCCCCTGACATCACCCTGAACGGCCGGGCTCTAATTTTAAGATCCTGCCCCTTGTTCTGGACTCCCCCCACCAGAGAGAACAGTTTCTCTCGATCCACCCGATCGAATCCTGTAATCATCGTAAACCCCTCGATCAGATCGCCCTCAATCTTCTACACTCGAGGGATACAGGCCCAGTCTGTGCAGCCTGCCCTTGGGATTTAACCCTTTCAGTCCTGGTATCATCCTAGGGAACCTGCTCTACTCCCCCTCCGAGGGCCATATACCCTCCCCGAGGGCGGGGCCCGGGACTGGACCCAGTGACTGCAGACGGGGTCTGACCCGAGCTCTGTACAGCTGAAGTATCACTCCCTCCCCGTTGTAATCAAAAAAAAGGCCAAAATTCTATAGTCTTCTTAATTATGTTACCAGCAGAACTCCCAGAAGCTGAAAGCTACTGCAACAGGAGACTGCAGCCTCCCTCAGGGACTCGGGGAAACCACCACCGCGCCCTACTAATGAGGGGAATTAGGCCTGTATCAGCTTGTCTCCGGTGGCAACTCGGGCCTCCAAGTCAGGCTGTGGTTTCCAGCTCACAGCCCCGGGCCCAGACTTAGGGAGCGCCGCACTGTCGGAGGGGCAGTGCTGAGGGAGTGCCGCACTGTCGGAGGGGCAGTGCTGAGGGTGTGCTGCACTGTCGGAGGGGCAGTGCTGAGGGAGCGCCGCACTGTCGGAGGGGCTGTGCTGAGGGAGCGCCGCACTGTCGGAGGGGCAGTGCTGTGGGAGCGCCGCACTGTTGGAGGGGCAGTACTGAGGGAGCGCCGCACTGTCAGAGGGGCAGTGCTGAGGGAGTGCCGCACTGTCGGAGGGGCAGTGCTGAGGGTGTGCTGCACTGTCGGAGTGGCAGTGCTGAGGGAGCGCCGCACTGTCGGAGGGGCTGTGCAGAGGGAGCGCCGCACTGTCGGAGGGGCAGTGCTGTGGGAGCGCCGCACTGTCGGAGGGGCAGTACTGAGGGAGCGCCGCACTGTCGGAGGGGCTGTCTTTCACTGAGTACTTCATCGTACCCTTCAGAACCATCTTAACCAATCAACCCATTAAACTCTGCACTCCTCTAATTCTGGCCTCCTGACCATCCCTGATTGTAATCGCTCCACCATCGGTGGCCGTGCCTTCAGCTGCCTGGGCCCCAAGCTCTGGAACTCCTTCCCTAAACCTCGCCGCCTCTCTCTCCTCATTTATGACACTCCTTAAAACCTCCCTCTGTGACCCAGCTTTTGGTCACCTGCCCTAATATCTCCTCGAGTGGCTCGGTGTCAAAGTTTGTTTGATAATCGCTCCTGTGACATGCCTTGGGACGTTTTAGTATGTTAAAGGCGCTATATCAACACAGGTTGTTGTTAGTGCAGCTAACCCGACCAGCGATTATATGCAGACTGTGGGAGTTTGCCTGGTGTCCTGGGCCAATGTAGGGCAGTGAGCACAGGGGGCGATGGGGGAGTGGGACGGTGCAATTTAGGACACGGGGCAGTGAGCACAGGGGGTGATGGGTGAGCGGGACTCGTGCGAGTTAGGACACGGGGCAGCGAGCACAGGGGGTGATGGGTGAGCGGGACTTGGTGCGAGTTAGGACACAGGGCAGTGAGCACAGGGGGTGATGGGTGAGTGGGACTTGGTGTGAGTTAGGACACGGGGCAGTGAGCACAGGGGG
Source organism: Pristiophorus japonicus (assembly GCF_044704955.1). Lineage (NCBI taxonomy): Eukaryota > Metazoa > Chordata > Chondrichthyes > Pristiophoridae > Pristiophorus > Pristiophorus japonicus. The sequence goes on along the minus strand of NC_091986.1, from coordinate 221,317,170 downwards.
TGATGGGTGAGTGGGACTCGGTGCGAGTTAGGACACGGGGCAGTGAGCACAGGGGGTGATGGGTGAGTGGGACTCGGTGCGAGTTAGGACACGGGGCAGTGAGCACAGGAGGTGATGGGTGAGTGGGACTCGGTGTGAGTTAGGACACGGGGCAGTGAGCACAGGGGGTGATGGGTGAACGGGACTCGGTGCGAGTTAGGACACGGGGCAGTGAGCACAGGAGGTGATGGGTGAGTGGGACTCGGTGTGAGTTAGGACACGGGGCAGTGAGCACAGGGGGTGATGGGTGAACGGGACTCGGTGCGAGTTAGGACATGGGGCAGTGAGCACAGTGGGTGATGGGTGAGTGGGACTCGGTGTGAGTTAGGACACGGGGCAGTGAGCACAGGGGGTGATGGGTGAACGGGACTCGGTGCGAGTTAGGACACGGGGCAGTGAGCACAGGGGGTGATGGGTGAGCGGGACTCGGTGCGAGTTAAGACACGGGGCACAGGGGGTGATGGGTGAGCGGGACTTGGTGCGAGTTAGGACACGGGGCAGTGAGCACAGGGGGTGATGGGTGAGCGGGACTCGGTGTGAGTTAGGACACGGGGCAGTGAGCACAGGGGATGATGGGTGAGCGGGACTCGGTGCGAGTTAAGACACGGGGCACAGGGGGTGATGGGTGAACGGGACTCGGTGCGAGTTAAGACACGGGGCACAGGGGGTGATGGGTGAGCGGGACTGGGTGCAAGTTAGGACACGGGGCACAGGGGGTGATGGGTGAGCGGGACTGGGTGCAAGTTAGGACACGGGGCACAGGGGGTGATGGGTGAGCTGGACTTGGTGCTAGTTAGGACACGGGGCAGCAGAGTTTAAGATGAGTTTACGGAGGGTAGAATGTGGGAGGCCGGCCAGGAGTGTGTTGGAACAGTCGAGTCTAGAGGTAACAAAGGCACGGATGAGGGTTTCAGCAGCGGATGAGCTGAGGCAGGGGCGGGGACGGGCGATGGTACGGAGGGGGAAATAGTCGACGCTGGGATTGCTCCACCATTAGCACCTGCCTGGTGAGACACTGCTGGGACGTACATTGTCCTCAAACAACCTGCCACAAGCCAAGTACACAGAGTGTCCGGCCAGGAACAGGGCCACTGGGCCCTAGCGCTCCGTGCCGGGGTTTATGCTCCACACCAGCCCCCTCCCACCCCTCTCCATCTCACCCTATCACCATCTCCTTCTATTCCCTTCTTCATGTGTTTATCCAGCCTCCCTTTAAATACATCGATACTATTCACCTCAACCCCTCCCTGTGGCAGCGAGTCCCACATTCTCACCGCTCAGATTCTCAGGATTTCCCAACGAGCAAAGCTCAAACCCGAAGCAAACCACAAAGAAACCCAAAACCAGGAACAGCCGCTGGCGGTGTTTGAGGTTGAGCGTGCCAGAGTTTGGGGAAGGTCCTGTTCTCCAGTAACGTCGCCAAAATCCCCAATCAGCAACTGCAGATAACCCACACAACTTGCATTTATATAGCGCCTCTCATCACCAACTGATGTCCCAAAGCGCTTTGCAGCCAATGAAGTACTTTTTAAAGTCACTCTTGTAATGTGGGAAATGCAGCAGCCAATTTGCCTGTTTTAGTGATGTGGGTTCAGGGATAAATAATGGCCCCAGGACACCGGAGAGAACTCCCCTGCTCTTCTTCAAAATAGTGCCGTGGGATCTTTTACGTCCACCTGAGAGAGCAGACGTGGCCTCGGTTTAACGTCTCATCTGGAAACCGGCCCCTCCGACAGTGAGGCGCTCCCTCAGTACTGCCCCTCCGACAGTGCAGCACTCCCTCAGTACTGCCCCTCCGACAGTGCAGCACTCCCTCAGTACTGCCCCTCCGACAGTGCGGCGCTCCCTCAGTACTGCCCCTCCGACAGTGCGGCGCTCCCTCAGTACTGCCCCTCCGACAGTGCGGCGCTCCCTCAGTACTGCACTGGGAGTGTCAGCCTGGATTTTGTGCTCAGGTCTCTGGAGTGAGACTTGAACCCACGACCTTCTGACTCATGCTGCTGACCCTACATGCCCCATGAGCCCTCTGCGTTCTGTATATTTAGTACAGAGCTGGGGGCTAATTGCAACCGTATGTTTCAGAGGAGCTTTGAAGATGGCAGAAGAGCAGGGGGAGTTCTCCCCGGTGTCCTGGGGCCAATATTTATCCCTCAACCAACATCACTGAAACAGATTATCTGGTCATTATCACATTGCTATGTGTGCAAGTTTATAGCCCTGTATCAATCCCAAACTAATCCCACTGCCCCGCTCTCTCCCCATAGCCCTGTATCAATCCCAAACTAATCCCACTGTCCCGCTCTCTCCCCATAGCCCTGTATCAATCCCAAACTAATCCCACTGCCCCGCTCTCTCCCCATAGCCCTGTATCAATCCCAAACTAATCCCACTGCCCCGCTCTCTCCCCATAGCCCTGTATCAATCCCAAACTAATCCCACTGCCCCGCTCTCTCCCCATAGCCCTGTATCAATCCCAAACTAATCCCACTGCCCCGCTCTCTCCCCATAGCCCTGTATCAATCCCAAACTAATCCCACTGCCCCGCGCTCTCCCCATAGCCTGTATCAATCCCAAACTAATCCCACTGCCCCGCTCTCTCCCCATAGCCCTGTATCAATCCCAAACTAATCCCACTGCCCCGCGCTCTCCCCATAGCCTGTATCAATCCCAAACTAATCCCACTGCCCCGCTCTCTCCCATAGCCCTGTATCAATCCCAAACTAATCCCACTGCCCCGCTCTCTCCCCATAGCCCTGTATCAATCCCAAACTAATCCCACTGCTCCGCTCTCTCCCCATAGCCCTGCCTCAATCCCCAAATTAATCCCATTGCCCCGCTCTCTCCCCATAGCCCTGTCTCAATCCCAAACTAATCCCACTGCCCCGCTCTCTCCCCATAGCCCTGTATCAATCCCCAAACTAATCCCACTACCCCACTCTCTCCCCATAGCCCTGTATCAATCCCCAAACTAATCCCACTACCCCGCTCTCTCCCCATAGCCCTGTATCAATCCCCAAACTAATCCCACTGCCCCGCTCTCTCCCCATAACCCTGTATCAATCCCCAAACTAATCCCACTGCCCCTCTCTCTCCCCATAGCCCTGTATCAATCCCAAACTAATCCCACTGCCCGCCCTCTCCCCATAGCCCTGTATCAATCCCATCTTTAAATATTTACCGCAATTGATGCTAATTTCAGGATGTCCCGATGACACATCTCTGACGTGTAATTGGTCTGGTCGGCCAAACATTCCATTTCAACCACCCTGTGTAAAGACATAGCCTCCAACCACTGCTCCCTCGGGTGATGATTTAAATGATTAATTTGTCTACACCGACTCCCCAACCAGAGGAAACAGCCTCTCTATTCACTCAATCAAAACTCGCCAGCATTTTTAAAATCCTCGATTAAATCTGCTCTCAGCCCTCTGTCCTCCAGTGGGAACGGTCCCAGTCAATGTCCCCTCTAATCTGGGGCCCCGCGGCCTATCCAGGAGTCAGTGCGCGCACGGTTTTTGCGTCTAAAGGTTGGTGAGTCAGAGGGGCGGGAGTTCGAGAGCAACACGAGGCCTAAAGGGAACATCGGTCCCAGTATCTCCCGCCTCTCCTGGTTAGTGTGCAGTACAGCGGGATCTGGGGGTCCTTGTGCATGAAACACAAAAGGATAGTATGCAGGTACAGCAAGTAATCAGGAAGGCCAATGGAATCTTGGCTTTTATTGCAAAGGGGCATATAAAAGCAGGGAAGTCTTGCTACAGTTATACAGGGTATTGGTGAGGCCACACCTGGAATACTGCGTGCAGTTTTGCTTTCCATATTTACGAAAGGATATACTTGCTTTGGAGGCAGTTCAGAGAAGGTTCACTCGGTTGATTCCAGGGATGAGGGGGTTGACTTATGAGGAAAGGTTGAGTAGGTTGGGCCTCTACTCATTGGAGTTCAGAAGAATGAGAGGTGATCTTATCGAGACGTATAAGATGATGAGGGGGCTTGACAAGGTGGATGCAGAGAGGATGTTTCCACTGATGGGGGAGACTAGAACTAGGGGCCATGATCTTAGAATAAGGAGCCGCCCATTTAAAACTGAGATGAGGAGAAATCTCTTCTCTCAGAGGGTTGTAAATCTGTGGAATTCGCTGCCTCAGAGAGCTGTGGAAGCCGGGACATTGAATACATTTAAGACAGAAATAGAATGTTTCTGAACCGATAAGGGAATAAGGGATTATGGGGAGCGGGCGGGGAAGTGGAGCTGAGTCCATGATCGGATCAGCCATGATCATATTGAATGGCGGAGCAGGCTCGAGGGGCCGTCTGGCCGACTCCTGCTCCTATTTCTTATGTTCTTATGTAACAGCACAATCCCCGCGAACCCCCCTGGATAATCCACACCCTGCACTCTCTGTGCCTTTACTGTCCTTTCTATAATAAGCTGACGGAACCACACACAGTGTTGTGGCCTCACCAAAGCCTCTTCAGTCTTGTGCTCGCGGCCCCTATTTATAAACCCCCAGTTCGGCTGTGGTTTTTTTATACATGTTTATTACGGCTCACTTGCTTGTGGTGCTCCTAGTAACCTGCCCCAATCACCAAGGTTCACGTCCCAACGATCCACCAATCGCAAACCTCCTCCCTTCCTCCATCGTCCTCAGTGCCCCATGACCCCAGGGCAAGGGCCGTCAGCCAATCAGTCGGGCCTCCTGGGCACTCTGCACCACCCCCTGCTGGAAGACGCGTGAATGGCACAGGGCGGGGGCAGGATCGGGCTCGGCCGTGATGCTCCGACAGTTGAATAGTCCGTCAGCCCTATTTGTGTTCACATGTGGTGAGATGGGCCAGGGCCCAGAGGTGGAACGTGAGCTGGGGGTGGGGGGGGTTTGGGGGAGCCGATGAAATGGTCCTGGCACAGAAGTCCCAACCCAAGGGGGGAATTAAAATGAAAGTACACAGCCCTCTCACTTCTGGAGTCAGAAGGTCATGGGTTCGAGGCCCACTCCAGACACTTGAGCTCATAATCCAGGCTGACACTCCCAGTGCAGTGCTGAGGGAGCGCGGCACTGTCGGAGGGGCAGTAGTGAGGGAGTGCGGCACTGTCGGAGGGGCAGTAGTGAGGGAGCGCCGCACTGTTGGAGGGGCAGTACTGAGGGAGCGGCGCACAGTCGGAGGGGCAGTACTGAGGGAGCGCTGCACTGTCGGAGGGGCAGTACTGAGGGAGCGCTGCACTGTCGGAGGGGCAGTACTGAGGGAGTGCCGCACAGTCGGAGGGGCAGTACTGAGGGAGTGCCGCACTGTCGGAGGAGCAGTACTGAGGGAGTGCCGCACTGTCGGAGGGGCAGTACTGAGGGAGCGCGCACTGTCGGAGGGGCAGTACTGAGGGAGTGCCGCACTGTCGGAGGGGCAGTACTGAGGGAGCGCCGCACTGTCGGAGGGGCAGTACTGAGGGAGCGCCGCACTGTCGGAGGGGCAGTACTGAGGGAGCGCGCACTGTCGGAGGGGCAGTAGTGAGGGAGCGCCGCACTGTCGGAGGGGCAGTACTGAGGGAGCGCCGCACTGTCGGAGGGGCAGTACTGAGGGAGTGCTGCACTGTCGGAGGTACCCTCTTTCGAATGAGATGTTAAACCGAGGCCCCGTCTGCTCTCTCAGGTGGATGTAAAAGATCCCACGGCCACTATTTTGAAGAAGAGTCCTGGCCAATATTTATCCCTCAATCAACTTCACTAAAAACAGATGATCTGGGTCATTATCACATGACTGTTGAGGGAGCTTGCTGTATACTAATTGACTGCCGTGTTTCCTACATTGCAAGGGTGACTGAACTTCCAAATGTTCTTCATTGGCAGTGAGGCACTTTGGGACGTCCGCTGTATAGTTCCTCCTTTCTCAGGTCCTTCGGGGAAGGGGGCAAGCGACCATGTGACTCTAACCCCACACTGCGTGGTTAACCTCGGACTGTGCCCAACTGGTGACTCAGCGATTGTTCCACCAACACTGCGGCCTCAGGGATATCGACACATACATGGAACAGTCAAAACTGAGGCAAATGGATTTCAATGTTGGCAAATATGAGGTTGTCCACTTTGGACCAGAACGGATAGAACAGTTTACTGTCTAAATGGTGACATGCTCAAACATGAAGGTCCAAAGGGAGAACTGGGTACATCAATCATTAAAACAGGAACAGAATATAATCTAAAAGATTAATGGAACGCTAGCCTTTATATCCAGAGCATTAGAATACAAGGGGGTAGAGGTTCGCCCACACCTGGAGCACTGTGAGCAGTTCTGGGCACCGCAGCTTAGGGAGGGTATATTGGTCTTGGAGGGAGTGTAGCACGGGTTTACCAGAATTTTAAAAATGTATCACTTCTCACTTTTCTGAGTTCCATCTGCCCCGTGCCCGCCCATCCCACCAGCCTGTCTGTGTCCTCCTGAAGTCTCTCACTACCCTCCTCACTGTTCACTACACTTCCAAGTTTTGAGTCATCTGCAGATTTTGAAATTGTGCCCTGTATACCCAGGTCCAGGCCATTAATATATATCAGGAAAAGCCGTGGTCCCATAAGAACATAATAATTAGGAACAGGAGTAGCCCCTCGAGCCTGCTCTGCCATTCAACAAGATCATGGCTGATCTGGCCGTGGACTCAGCTCCACTTACCCGCCCGCTCCCTGTAACCCTTAATTCCCTTATTGGTTAAAAATCTATCTATCTGTGATTTGAATACATTCAATGAGCTAGCCTCAACTGTTTCCTTGGGCAGAGAATTCCACAGATTCACAACCCTCTGGGAGAAGAAATTCCTTCTCAACTCGGTTTTAAATTGGCTCCCCCGTATTTTGAGGCTGTGCCCCCTAGTTCTAGTCTCCCCGACCAGTGGAAACAACCTCTCTGCCTCTATCTTGTCTATCCCTTTCATTATTTTAAATGTTTCTATAAGATCACCCCTCATCCTTCTGAACTCCAACGAGTAAAGACCCAGTCTACTCAATCTATCATCATAAGGTAACCCCCTCATCTCTGGAATCAGCCTAGTGAATCATCTCTGTACCCCCTCCAAAGCTTAGTATATCCTTCCTTGAGTAAGGTGACCAAAACTGCACGCAGTACTCCAGGTGCGGCCTCACCAATACCCTGTACAGTTGCAGCAGGACCTCCCTGCTTTTATACTCCATCCCTCTCGCAATGAAGGCCAACATTCCATTCACCTTCCTGATTACCTGCTGCACCTGCAAACTAACTTTTTGGGATTGATGCACAAGGACCCCCAGGTCCCTCTGCACCGCAGCATGTTGTAATTTCTCCCCATTCAAATAATATTCCCTTTTACTGTTTTTTTTCCCCAAGGTGGATGACCTCACACTTTGACATTGTATTCCATCTGCCAAACCTTCGCCCATTCGCTTAACCTATCTAAATCTCTTTGCAGCCTCTCTGTGTCCTCTACACAACCTGCTTTCCCACTAATCTTTGTGTCATCTGCAAATTTTGTTACACTACACTCTGTCCCCTCTTCCAGGTCATCTATGTATATTGTAAACAGTTGTGGTCCCAGCACCGATCCCTGTGGCACACCACTAACCACTGATTTCCAACCGGAAAAGGACCCATTTATCCCGACTCTCTGCTTTCTGTTAGCCAGCCAATTCTCTATCCATGCTAATACATTTCCTCTGACTCCGCGTACCTTTATCTTCTGCAGTAACCTTTTGTGTGGCACCTTATCGAATGCCTTTTGAAAATCTAAATACACCACATCCATCGGTACACCTCTATCCACCATGCTCATTATATCCTCAAAGAATTCCAGTAAATTAGTTAAACATGATTTCCCCTTCATGAATCCATACTGCGTCTGCTTGATTGCACTATTCCTATCTAGATGTCCCGCTATTTCTTCCTTAATGATAGTTTCAAGCATTTTCCCCACTACAGATGTTAAACTAACCAGCCTATAGTTACCTGCCTTTTGTCTGCCCCCTTTTTTAAACAGAGGCGTTACATTAGCTGCTTTCCAATCCGCTGGTACCTCCCCAGAGTCCAGAGAATTTTGGTAGATTATAACGAATGCATCTGCTATAACTTCCGCCATCTCTTTTCATACCCTGGGATGTATTTCATCAGGACCAGGGGACTTGTCTACCTTGAGTCCCATTAGCCTGTCCAGCACTACCCCCCTAGTGATAGTGATTGTCTCAAGGTCCTCCCTTCCCACATTCCTGTGACCAGCAATTTTTGGCATGGTTTTTGTGTCTTCCACTGTGAAGACCGAAGCAAAATAATTGTTTAAGGTCTCAGCCATTTCCACATTTCCCATTATTAAATCCCCCTTTTCATCTTCTAAGGGACCAACATTTACTTTAGTCACTCTTTTCCGTTTTATATATCTGTAAAAGCTTTTACTATCGGTTTTTATGTTTTGCACAAGTTTACTTTCGTAATCTATCTTTCCTTTCTTTATTGCTTTCTTAGTCATTCTTTGCTGTCATTTAAAATTTTCCCACTCTTCTAGTTTCCCACTAACCTTGGCCACCTTGTACGCATTGGTTTTTAATTTGATACTCTCCTTTATTTCCTTGGTTATCCACGGCTGGTTATCCCTTCTCTTACCACCCTTTTTCACTGGAATATATTTTTGTTGAGCACTATGAAAGAGCTCCTTAAAAGTCCTCCACTGTTCCTCAATTGTGCCACCGTTTAGTCTGTGTTTCCAGTCTACTTTAGCCAACTCTGCCCTCATCCCACTGTAGTCCCCTTTGTTTAAGCATAGTACGCTCGTTTGAGACATTACTTCCTCACCCTCAATCTGTATTACAAATTCAACCATACTGTGATCACTCATTCCGAGAGGATCTTTTACTAGGAGATCGTTTATTATTCCTGTCTCATTACACAGGACCAGACCCCTGGGGAACACCACTGTATACCTTCCTCCAGTCCGAGAAACAACCGTTCACCACTACTCTCTGTTTCCTGTCACTGAGACAATCCGTATCCATGCTGTCACTGTCCCTTTTATTCCCTGGGCTTCAACTTTGCCGGCAAGCCTATTATGTGACACATTGTCGAACGCCTTTTGGAAATCCATGTATACCACGTCAACCACATTATCCTCATCAACCCTCTCTGTTACCTCATCAAAACACTCAATCAAGTTGGTTAAACACGATTTGCCTTTAACAAATCCGTGCTGACTTTCCTTAATTAATCCACACTTGTCCAAGTGACCGTTAATTTTGTCTCTGATTACTGTTTCGAAAAGCTCCCCCACTCCCGAGGTTAAACTGAGCGGCCTGTAGTTACTGGGTTTATCCTTACACCCTATTTTGAACAAGGGTGTAACATTTGCAATTCTCCAGCCCTCTGGCACCACCCCTGTATCTATGGAGGATTGGAATATTATCGCCAGTACCTCCGCGATTTCCGCCCTCAATTCCCTCAGCATCCTAGGATGCATCCCGTCCGCTCCTGGTGATTTATCTACTTTAAATACAGCCAGCCTTTCTAATACCTTGTCTTTATCAATTTTTAACCCATCCAGTGTCTCCACTACCTCCTACTTCACTCTGTCTGTGGCAGCATCCTCTTCCTTAGTGAAGACTCTTTCACTATTTATATGCCTGTAGAGGAGTTTTGGATAACTCTCTATGTTGGCTGCCATTCTATTCTCATACCCTCTCTCTGCCCCTCTTATTTTCTTTTTCACTTTCCCTCTGACCTTTCTATATTTAGCCCGATTCTCAGATATATTAGCACCTGACATCTGTCATACGCCTCTTTATCTGCTTCATCATACGCTCTATCTCTTTAAAGGCAGCCCATTGTTCCATTACAGGTTTCCCGCCAATCTTTGATTCCAGTTTCCCTGGCCAGATCCATTCTCATCCCTCTGAAATTGGTCTTCCCCCAGTTAAACATTTTTACTCGAGATTGCTCCCTGTCCTTTTCCATAGCTAATCTAAACCTTATGATACTATGATCACTGTTCCCTAAATGCTCCCCTACTGACACTTGCTCCACTTGACCGACCTCATTCCCCAGAACCAGATCCAGCAATGCCTCCTCCCTCGTCGGCTGGAAACATACTGCTCAAGTTCTCCTGAACACACGTCAGAAATTCTCCCCCCACTCTGCCCTTCACACTAACAGTGACGACACTCAAAAAATACTTCATTGGCTGTAAAGCGCTTTGAAACGTCTGGTGGTCGTGAAAGGCGCTATATAAATCCTAGTCTTTCTTTCTCACTGTCCCAGTCTATATTCGGATAGTCGAAGTCCCCCATTATCACTCTCTATAGTTCTTGCACCTCTCTGTAATTTCTCTGCAAATTTGCTTCACAATTATGCCATGGGGTCTTTTACATCCACCCGAGGGGGCAGACAGGGCCTTGGTTTAACATCTCATCCGAAAGTCAGCACCTCCGACAGTGCGGCGCTCCCTCAGTACTGCCCCTCCGACAGTGCGGCACTCCCTCAGTACTGCTCCTCCGACAGTGCTGCACTCCCTCAGTACTGCCCCTCCGACAGTGCAGCACTCCCTCAGTACTGCCCCTCCGACAGTGCGGCACTCCCTCAGTACTGCCCCTCCGACAGTGCGGCACTCCCTCAGTACTGACCCTCCGACAGTGTGGCGCTCCCTCAGTACTGCCCCTCCGACAGTGCGGCGCTCCCTCAGCACTGCCCTTCCGACAGTGCGGCGCTCCCTCAGCACTGCCTGAGAGGGGTCTGGGAGAGTCCAGACACACCGATCAGGGGTCTGAGAGAGTCCGGACACACTGACCAATGGTCTGAGAGAGTCTGGACCCACTGACCAAAGGTCCGAGAGAGTCCGGACCCACTGACCAACGATCTGAGAGAGTCCGGACACACTGATCAACGATCCGAGAGAGTCCGGACCCACTGACCAACGGTCTGAGAGAGTCAGGACACACTGACTAACGGTCTGAAAGAGTCCGGACACACTGACCAACGGTCTGAGAGAGTCCGGACACACTGACCAACGGTCTGAAAGAGTCCGGACACACTGACCAACGGTCTGAGAGAGTCCGGACCCACTGACCAACGGTCTGAGAGAGTCCGGACCCACTGACCAACGGTCTGAGAGAGTCTGGACCTACTGACCAACGGTCTGAAAGAGTCCGGACACACTGACCAACGGTCTGAGAGAGTCCGGACACACTGACCAACGGTCTGAAAGAGTCCGGACCCACTGACCAACGGTCTGAGAGAGTCTGGACCCACTGACCAACGGTCTGAGAGAGTCCGGACCCACTGACTAACGGTCTGAGAGAGTCCGGACCCACTGACCAACGGTCTGAGAGAGTCTGGACCCACTGACCAACGGTCTGAGAGAGTCTGGACACACTGACCAACGGTCTGAGAGAGTCTGGACACACTGACCAACGGTCTGAGAGAGTCCGGACACACTGACCAATGGTCTGAGAGAGTCTGGACCCACTGACCAATGGTCTGAGAGAGTCCGGACCCACTGACCAATGGTCTGAGAGAGTCCGGACACATCACACACGGCCAATGCCACGGGAGGTCCCCAGCAGACGGGAAATGGCGGGGTGCGGGCCGAGAGCACTAATGGTGACGGGAGGGATTGTGGGTCGCTTGGTGCCGTCACTTCAAGAGATTGCACCAGAGGGGCTGACCCGCCCGTTCCGTCTTACAGACGTGTATTTATATAGCGCCTTTAACCCAGTGAAACGTCCCAAGGTGCTTCATGGGAGCGTTATCAGACAAAGCCGAGGTATTAGCGCAGGTGATCAAAAGCTGGGTCAAAGAGGTCGGTTTTAAGGAGTGTCTTGAAGGAGGAGAGAGAGGGGGAGGGGTTTAGGGAGGGAGTTCCAGAGCTTGGGGCCCAGGCAGCTGAAGGCACGGCCACCGATGGTGGAGCGATTATAATCAGGGATGGTCAGGAGGGCAGAATTAGAGGAGTGCAGAGATCCCGGGGGGGGGGTTGTGGGGAGGAGGAGATTACAGAGATAGGGAGGGGGCGAGGGCCATGGAGGGATTTGAAAACGAGGACCTGAATTATAAAATCAAGGCGTTGCCGGACCGGGAGCCAATGTCAGTCAAGCGAGTGATTCCACCCTCAGACCAGACCGTGCCCATCCTACACCCTCGGGTTGTGACTGATCTCACCCCCCCAGCCCGCTGCACACAACCCCCCCCCCCACCACTCCCGTCATTCAGAAGGTGGTACATTCAGGGTTAAGGTTAAATTCCGAGCCCTTTAAGCAGTAAATATCACCGTGAAGAGTCACTTTAACCAGTTGTGAGCCCAGGTTCACAGCCCGATATCAGATGCACTGATTTGACCGAGCTGTCCCGAGGATTGGGGAGAGGGAAGTATTGTTTTGTTGCATGAGGCATGGTTTTTGTTCAGTGCTGGGTGGGATTGGCACCGACACACAGTCCCAGCGCTTCCAAATAATCGGCAGATCCTTTGGGGAAGGGAGGTTCCCTCTCGCCCTCCAAATCAAACCCACACCGAACCCACACAACACACCGAAAACTGGCCCAGGGACCAAGGGTCTGGTGAGAGAGAGAGCGAGGGAGAGCCAGAGAGAGCGAGGGAGAGCCAGAGAGAGCGAGGGAGAGCCAGAGAGAGCGAGGGAGAGCCAGAGAGAGCGAGGGAGAGCCAGAGAGAGCGAGGGAGAGCCAGAGAGAGCCAGGGAGAGCCAGGGAGAGCCAGGGAGAGCCAGTGGGGCGAGGGAGAGCCAGAGAGAGCGAGGGAGAGCCAGAGAGAGCGAGGGAAAGCCAGAGAGAGCGAGGGAGAGCCAGGGAGAGCCAGAGAGAGCCAGGGAGAGCCAGAGAGAGCGAGGAGAGCCAGAGAGAGCCAGTGGGGCGAGGGAGAGCCAGAGAGAGCGAGGGAGAGCCAGAGAGAGCGAGGGAGAGCCAGAGAGAGCGAGGGAGAGCCAGAGAGAGCGAGGGAGAGACAGAGAGAGAGAGCGAGGGAGGGACAGAGAGAGAGAGCGAGGGAGGGACAGAGAGAGAGAGGGAGGGAGAGAGAGAGGGAGAGAGAGGGAGGGACAGAGAGAGAGAGAGGGAGGGACAGAGAGAGAGAGAGGGAGGGACAGAGAGAGAAAGGGAGGGACAGAGAGAGAGAAAGGGAGGGACAGAGAGAGAGAAAGGGAGGGACAGAGAGAGAGAGGGAGGGACAGAGAGAGAGAGGGACAGAGAGAGAGAGAGAGAGAGAGAGAGACAGAGAGAGAGAGAGAGGGACAGAGAGAGAGAGGGAGGGACAGAGAGAGAGGGAGGGACAGAGAGAGAGAGGGAGGGACAGAG